>NC_090836.1:60743957-61046987 GCF_028021215.1 Eschrichtius robustus | reverse complement strand
ATTCCTAATATTCCAGATGGGAGACAGCATGAGCAGTCTAATCCCAACACCTCATTTTATTTATTAATTTTGACCTCCATCCCTCCCTGTCCTGATCCCAACCTCTTACCTGGATATCTTAGAAAAAAATAAAATGAAATGATTTAACTGCTATCTTTCCTTGGCTCAGCTTTAATAAAGCACAAAAGAGTGGGAAAACATGAACTAGAAAAGAATCACTACATGCTGAATTTTCAGTAATTAAATAAGAATTTCAAATGAAAGTTAAAGTAACAACAAGTCAAATTCTATGTATGTTGTGTTAATGGTTTTTAAACACTAAAAGTGAGGGAAGAGAATGTATTTTGACACTAAGTGGCATTGATACTTAGACCATTTTAAATGGATCTAGTTTGAGTTCCTCCGGCTCAGACACTATTTAGTCTGGTGGTGGGTTTTTGATTGTTTAACTAGTCTTTCTGGATTGTTAGTTTCTGTTCTTGTCTATTCTACAAATCTCAGTTTTCTCAATACCATTTAATCCACTTTAAAGTACTTTAACTTTCTTAAATTTAATTCAACAAACGTTTACAGGGAAAAGTAAAAAACAAAATCACACACTATTGTTTTAAATGACCATGATAATTTAAATCCTGTCTTCTTAAACAAAATAACTTTAGCATGCTGCCACCTTGATAGTTAAAATATCTGGAAATGGGAGTAAAAGAGAGTTCAAAATGAAAATACCATATGTAAATAAAGAAATGAAAACTATATTTCAAGTACATTTCATAATTCTGTTATCAATTATTTTTAAAATGTTAAAATGCAAAGTGAAACATAAAAAACAAAAGCAATTTTTTCACATAAACAACAGAGTTGTACCTGTTATTTTGAGGTTCATGTGCTTTAGTTTTAGCACTGATGTCATAAATAAAATGTTGCTGGGTAATTATTATTCTATTTTCTGCTGTTGTATTTCCCAAGATGGTGATAACAGGATAACCCATCTGGAGTGTCCACTGATCCATTACTTCTTGTATATTTACATACTTTCCATTCCTTTTTAAAGCCTTTATAACCAAAATTGTAAAAATTAATTTTATAAACATAAACTATAAACATAATTAACATTAAACCATTTTCATATTTACTTTTATGATTTACTTAAGTATGAAAACATTTAAAATCGGTGAAACTAATATAATGTGTTAGTAAAATTAATCTTCTTGCCTTAGCTTAAGCTTCATGCGTATATATATATATATATATATATATATATATATATATATATATATATATACATAGAAATAAAAACTTTATTAACATTAAAGTTTTTACCTAATGGAAGATAAAATATATTTTATTGTTAAAGCAAGTACTTACTTGCAGCATCTTTAAGTATCCCCAGTATGTCTAGTATTAAACTTAAATACTTGTTATTCACTTATAGAGAAAAAATTCTTTACCATCCATATTTCACTCAAACATGAATATCTGACACCCTATTAAAATTATATTTCAGAAGTATTATCATGTTTGAAAGTAGGCAAGGTATCTTTAACTACCACTGTAGCTGAATTAATTTTAAACCTCATAATCCTTATAATATAATACATCAAATATAAAACAAGAAACCAATATCAAGAAAAGGGAAATATAAAAAGTAAAAAAAAAACCATCAGTGTCAATAAAATTATGAATGTTTTATAAACTCAATTCAAATATTCAAGAAGAGGCTTTGGCTTTCAAGCTTCCTATACTTTACCTCTGATAGTGTATTCCAGAGATCATTTCTGGCTGCATTGCCATACTTATGAATAGTTAAGTAATCCTACAAAGAATATAAAATTGTAATTATAATTCAAAGGCTAAGCAATTTCCAGTAAACACATTTATTTCTCAATTCGGTTAACCATTTCTATTTGTTGGAACTGCCTTAACACAAAGATAAAGACGTGCAAAAAAGATGAAGAATCTCATTTTAAAATATTCCAAAGAGATTGAACTATAGCATATTTCTTAATTAAATCATCAAACAATACTAATCTCTTAAAATTTATTTTCATAGCCATAATCACTTCTTACGGATTTCCAGGGTCAAAGATCTTCCTCTAATTTAGCAAGTCAAACTCAGGCAATTTTGAAGAAACTACCTCTGCAATGAAATATTTAGGGGAAACTTTCTCATCAGGCTTTCATGTTGAAGTGTTGAAAAAAATATCTTGTTTTATGGAAAAAGGAAAAAAACAACCTGACCGATATATACTGATGTGAAGAGGGATTGTTTTGCCAAAAAGGTGATGACTATCTCCACAACTCATGCAGTTCCCTGTCTCTCTGCAAAGGACAGGCTGCCTAATACAAAAATGATATATACATATTTCCATGAGTTTGAAACACATATTAATATTTAATAAGAAAAGGTCAATCCTAAGTTTATTTAATATTTTTAAGCTTAGGACTTCACATTTCCCATTTTCAATCATTAGTAGTTTAACGTACATACTTTCTATCTGATTCATGTCTGTTCCCTTCTAAGAAGCATGGTTTATGTCACTGTGAATGTGTTATTTAGTTATGGCTAGTTGGCATTATTTTTTTTTTTCTGAATCCAAAGTGGAAAAATCAAAAGAAAACAGTGTTTTATATAATGAAACAGTGTCCCCTCCTTCATCTGAAATTCCATTATCTCTACAACACCTAGGTAGTAGACAAAATCTTAATTTACATCATAGTACTAAAACTGAAAAATTTTTGCTGACTCCTTTCAGTACTTTATGTAGAGTGGAATACTTTGGGGATAATTAAAGTTGGGGAAGCAAATTTTCTGAAATACAAATTGTAGCACCTGTGACAGATTCAACTTTCTCGGTAACTCACAGCACAGCAAATGGCAACTCCCACTTAATCAGACTCCTAGAGATGCAGTACTCAACACTAACTTAGCAACCACAAATTCATCGTCGTCATCAGGTGTTAGGAATAACTTTACTGAAAAAATACAAGCCTGAATGACCAATCTGAATCCTAACTTTGGCTTTGAACATGCCACATGAGGCATTTCCAATTAGAACTCAAAGACCAGGATTTAAATCAGCTATTTCAGATTTAGTTGTCAGAATTATTTTTTATGCTTGTTTAGCACTCAAGTGAATAAATTTGGGGAAAATAGGAATTATGAAACATAAATTAAAATTTTATTTTAAATAAATAATAATAATGCTATAATAATAAAGTTTTAACATTAGAACTATTTATTATTGGGTTCTGTTTATGTATAGTGCTGCTAGGATAATCCAAAAGAGGGAACAAAGGAATACTACATAGACCTTGAAAGGTCCAATACATAACTACAGGTTTCTCTTCACAGACAGATCATAAAAATCCAACGGTTCATGATATGAGTTGACCTTGGCCTAACACTGATCATCAACTTGAGCTCTTGGTTCCCTCCCCAATTCAGAATAAAGTTCAAATTTACATTTCAAGCAGGCTGAAATGGCAATTATCCAAGTTTAGGAAGGCGCTCCAACTTGTCTGCCTCAGTATTCAGGGCAGATCGCATGCCTTCTTGGACTCCCAGCAGCCCCAGTTTTTGGGTGTTACTGGAATCCTACATATGTCACCTCTTTTCTCCGTTATAAAACTCAAATGTTTTCCTTAGTTATTTTAGCCTTCCTCTTGCACAAATATAGTCATATTTTGAATTGAGGAAATTTTGCTTTGTCTTTGTAGAAAAACAAAACCACTTAAAACAATACTGAGTGTGGTTTTTTGATGATCAATCATTTATTTATTTGTCCATTCCACAAAATGTATGGTGCACTTTGCATGTGCCAGGCAGCTTACCAGGTGCTGGGGCAACAGTGGTGGAGAAAAGTTTACTGAGAATAACTAGAAATACTGAGATGTGATTTGTGTAGGAAGGTTTCTGTGACTGAAACTGGGGAAGTCTTGATACAATAACCAGTTGATAAGATGAATCAAATATTTGGTATGAGATTGAATAAGAAGATTTTAAGTTCTGGTCAAACCTACAAGTCACTGAATATGGAAATGGCTGGAGTTATGAACCTGAAATGAAAATTTATATTTATGTGTATGAAAGTCAATCAACGGTAGATTTGACATAATATAAAGTAGAAGAATGATTTAATATTAACACTGTAAAGAGAATTGTGGGTTCTCTATACAAAGTATTTCAGAAACAGTAGAGTTGTTGAAAAGAGTAAAACAAAGATGACCACTAGAATATTCTTAAGGAACATAACCAACAATATAAACTGATTAAAAGTTAAAAGCAGGGACTTCCCTGGTGGCGCTGTGGTTAAGAATCGCCTGCCAATGCAGGGGACACGGGTTCAAGCCCTGGTCTGGGAAGATTCCACATGCCGCGGAGCAACTAAGCCAGTGCGCCACAACTACTGAGCCTGCGTGCCACAACTACTAAAGCCTGCGCACCTAGAGCCCGTGCTCCACAACAAGAAAAGCCACCGCAATAAGCCCGCGCACCACAACAAAGAGTAGTCCCTGCTCACCGCAACTAGAGAAAACCCGCACTCAGCAACGAAGACCCAGTACAGCCAAATAAATAAATAAATAAATTTATTTAAAAAAAGTTAAAAGCATGTTAAGCAAAAGTATATTCTGATACATAAAGTGCAGGAATGGGAGTCTGTCTTTGTTCACATCCATACTCCAACACTCCCTAGTTGTATGATCTCTGGCAAGTCACTTAACCCTTTGTGCCTGTCTTCACATCTAGAAAATAAGGATAATAAAAGTACCTGCTGCATAGAATTTTTCTGAGAAATAAATGATTTTAATATCTGTACAGTGTTAAAAAGTGAAGAGTGCTTAACACAGTAATGTCTATTCAATAGACAGTAGCTGCTATAATCTTATTAATCATTTCAGGTTACAGGTTGGAAAACTGAGTAACAAAAGCAAAAGCATCATTAATGATAATAATTAAAGAACATAGTACATGAAAACAATATTTGCCTCCCTTTTAGCACTGTGTAAGTTGCTTTATATTTTATTTCATTCAATCCCAAGATGACATTTATGAGTTAGATATTATCAACACTTAATAAATCAAAACACTGGAACTCAGAGACTCCTGCCCATGTCCAAACCCCATATCTGTGCACACAACTGCTGACCCAAATCCAATATCTACGAGATGACACACAGGTGACTAAGAGTCATGTTCAAAGCTGAACTCATTGTCCTCCCCTATATCAGCTCCTTTTGGGAGCCCTTCCCCAGGGATGACCCTTCCATCCACCTCAACCAAGGAGTCATCTTTGATGCCTTTCTCTCCCTTTCCACCACATTCAGGTAATGATCCACATCCTAAATAGCCCCCTAATATTCCCCCTTCCTTTTAGCTGTTTGACAGCCACTCCACAGTATTTTGCCCAGATGACTACGACTGCTACTACTTCTGCTTTGTCCCTTTCAAATCTAATCTCTTTCACGCAGTCATGCATGAATACTTTTCATCAGATATACATATGAATCCCTGCTGCCTTCAGAATATAGTCCAAACATACCTCAATGTAACTTAAATGTGTCCCTCAGAGTCTGGTCCCTCTGTACCTCTCCAATCTCATCCATTACTTTGTTGGCCCCCTGCCTCAACTTAACCATTTTCAACTTTCTTGCAGATGTCTAATGCATATTTTCTCCCTTTTCTAGTTCCCTGCACAAGCAGTTCTCTACACACCCTATTCCTCTTTGCCCATTTAAATTCAATTCAATCTCCAGGACTCAAGTCTGCATGTCCTTCGGGAATCCTTTCTTGCCCATTCCCACCCCCTTCCTAATTCTGAGTTAAGCGCCCCTCTTATATTCTTACATGCGTCACCATATAAGAGCAATTATCACACTGTTATAATTGCCTTTTACTAGTTTGACTGCCCACATAGTCTGTAAACTCCATGAGAGCGAGGACCTTGTGATTTCTGTTTACCACTATTTAACCAGCATCTATGTGCCCAGCCTGGTACCCAGTAGATGCTCAATATATTTGTGTGATTTCTGACTTTCCTTATGCAATATGCCTTTCTGTTGACAGCTGACAGTGCAGTAAAGAGAGGTTTCTTGTACCTATCATGTTCCCCCTAAATGTCATATTTAAACACTACATACTTAATTTATTATTTCAGTATTTGTCGGATATATAACTTGCAATGATATGTGCAATTGGCTCTGATGGCATCAAAAGACTGTAAACTATTGGGTATGAGACCGTTTTTTGTTTAACTTTCCTTGCTAACAAGTGACACGGTTCATAACATTTTATATATAAAAGCCAATGGGACTAATAAAGACAAGGGGAAAAGTGAAAAGTGAGCTGAGGAAGTAAAGCACTATTATCTTTTAAGATTTATGTGGAAATAATTATGGAATACTTGCTCTACTATTAACGAGCGCTTCAGCATGTTGAAACAGAGGATCAACCATATAAATGGTTTATTCCTCAGGACACGGAGGGACAGTTTGATAAAAATCAAAGAGGTATGGACTGGCTTGTATGTGTTCAGCTGCAAATAACAAAAAATCCACCCTGGGATGACTTTTTTTAATAACAAGATTTATTCTTTCCTACTATAAGAAGGTAAGATAGAGCCGCAGCTCTTTTCCTATGGAATTCTTTTGGCCCCATCTTTACTTAAGTTTTGGCTTTATCCTCAGATTTGGGGCTAGATGGCTGTAGCAATCCCATGCATTCAGATGTAACATCGCACAGACGAAAATATGGAAATTTTCCCTGAGAATCTCTTTTTAAGAATCAGAAAAACTTTCCCTCAAATCCTAAATCAAACTCCCCACGTTTCCCATTTAGCTGAATTCTATCATGTGCTCTAATCAAAATCTGTTAGTGAAATTTTTTGGGGGGGGATTGCACAAGTCAGGACCCAGTCCTATGAAGTATATGATTATATAGATGAGGATGAGAATGCAAACAAAATCAAAATTTGGTTAATAAGAAAGAAGAGGAGACTAGCTTATGGGTAGACCCCCACAGTGTTTTCTCCAATGAGACAAGGGATGCAAGTCCAGGCCTCAGTGACACTGGGAAGCAGGATCCCTTCTACTTGCAAGAATAGTCTGGGAAATGCCAGGTAAATCGAGCACTGATTTTTCTGACTATGTGACAAGAAGTTTGAAGCAAGGGTTTAAAATATTGTTCCTTTCTATTAAGAATAATTGTACCTCAAAATATTTGTACTGGGCATTTGTCATTCTTTTGGCTTTCTGGTATTTAAACACCACTTTTATATAAGGGCGATAACTCATCATGGAATCTTAGAGGCAAGTGAGGGCTCTCTCACTTGAAATGGAAGGGATAAAATTCTAAATCCTCTCCACTCTGCCTGTCAGCTAAAACATGGACACAAGTGGATACTTCATCCCAGGACTGTTAATCCTACAGGATCAATGCAAAGGAGCAGCAATCACTGAAATTACATCCCCTGTAATGGTGACACTGAGGGTCTAGATACAGTCATGCTAATGGCAGCAAACGAACCAGCCAGTACTATGACATGACCTTGGCTAGGTTTCTTAATTTCTGCGTCTCCTTTAGTTCCTATTATCTGTTTTGTAAGCCTGATTCTCCACACTTCCCAATGATTCCAAGGACTGCCCTACATCCTTCCAAAAAATTCCTTTTTTGCTTAATTTAGTCAGAGTTTGTTTCTGTTGCTTGCAACCCAAAATCCTGACTGATACAACACTAATGGGTGATACAAAACAAAGATGTCTTACATTTTCTTGGCTTCCTCAGCAAGAAAAATAGAAACAATCTCTCAGGACTTATGCAAAATGTAAAACAAAGAACACCCAGTTCTACTTAGTAAATCAACTGGGCTTTTATATTATTAGGTATGGAGGAAAGAGGTGGATAGTTTAAAAAAAAAGAGGCAGATAAGAAGGTTGGAAAAAAAGATATGGAAGTTCCACAGAGAGGAGTGCACAGAGAGTGACAAGAATAAAAAATAAAACTCTGCAAAACTTGTGTCTTAAACAAAGCTTCTAGAGCAGAGGCTTTTAAGTTGGGAACTATAAGGTCTAAAATTAAATATTTGTAAGTGTGGGCATTATTAGGGTAAAGTGATCTTAAAGGGATCCATGGACACAACAAAAGCAGATTAAAAGCTGCCAGATCACAGCAATGTCACACAAGAGTTGGATAAAACCCATTTAAAGCCTGGCCATACATTTCAGAGGATGTTTCTACATTCCCTGACCTTGAGAAACAGAAGTAAAAGACTAAAACAGTGACAGATGACCAACTAAAACACAAGAAAGCTAGGCTATAGATCAAAATATTATTTTTGTTAATACCTGAATACTGGTTGGAGATTATGAAATTAAGTAAAAACGAGTAGCCAAGTACTGAAAAAGCATTATGCAAAATAAAAGGATGTTTACATTTTAATTCTACTAGATAAGAACCAAGGATAAAAGGAATAAATAATTATTAAATTTTTATTATTAAATTATAACAAGTTTCCAAGGAGGAAATCCAGTAAAATAGAAACCATTACCAAACATTTTGAGGTACAGCAGTTTCTGACCAATACAATAAAAAAGAGGTGGAATTTAGGAAGGAAAGTTGTTTGAATAGCTACGATGAGAATAGTTGAAAAGTCAGTTATATCATTGTTTGCAGGCCATTTTGATTTTGAGTTTTTAAATATGTGTTTAACTTAAATTTACTTTCAGAAGTTGCTTACTTAGATATAGGAATATTCAGATATTTCCATAGGAACAAAACGGCATTTCACATGTTTTAAAAATCCATTACTCCACCTAATGAGTGTAAATTTTGTAAAATCAGTATACTTTCTTAAAGGGCTGTGAAATATGCCAGAAAATTTTAAATCAAAACAACCTGCTAGCCCATGAAAGATTTTTTTGCCTGTTTGCCTGAAATTACAGACAATGGCGTATTCTCACTTCAGTTCTGTTTTCGCCTATCTTTTATTTAGCAATTATAGATCATACCATCAATGCCCCAACATGCAAGAGCATCACCAGAGGCGCAATATTGCCACTGTTGAATTTATACTCCATCCCAGAACAACCTGACAGGGTCCTACACCTGTCAGCAAAATAGCGTGAATGTTAAGTCTATAGGGGTGTTCTGGGGTACTAAAATATCCCCACCTCTCACTTCTGCTACTAGCTTGAAATATTATTGAGACATAAAATGAATCTATTGGTAAAACTGAAGTTTGTGAATTGCTTTTTCTGAATGCCCTGGTAAAGGGTTTGGACCGCAGCAAGCTCACAAAACAGATAAAGTATATCCTGGCCGGTAAGAATATACTGCCTTTTGTAAATCAAGATACCCACTGACTGCAGGCCATGTACGTGGAGTTCTCTCACTCAGCCCCCCATGCTGGTGACTCGCTGAGAAGAAAATGAAACTCAGTTGAGAAAGAGGTAGTGTGCATATTCAGAAACACTAAGAATTCAGGCCAATCCTTACCAGCCATGGGATCTTGGGTAAGATATCTATTTTCTCTAAACCTTAATTTCTTCAACTGGAAAAAGTAGATAATACGGCACTTACTTGAGAACAGTGTGCATAGAAAATGACATAAAACAAGTAAAGCACTTAGGAAGAAAAAAGCCTGCCACACAAAGAACCCAAGAAACTTTAGTTATTTTAAGATCAAGCTCAAGGGAAAAAAGTCTAGAGTCAACATCTTCTTCTTCAACCCTACCTACAAGAGAAGTCAAAATGTTCTAGAGGCCCAAGGAGATTAAATGGACTAACTTGTAGGAGGAAAGTGCTCAGAGGACATTTTTTTTTAAATTTTAAAAAGTAAAATTGCAAGGAAAAAAAATTGAGATCAAAGCTTCTTTAGACTTGAGAAAAGCTTAGAAACCTTCCCTTATCCAAGTCTGGAGAAAGAAAGAGACCATGAGGTCTAGAACTCTGTTTTTCCCAGAGGTCTACTGAGGTGACAAGACCACTAATGGGGGGAGGGGCCCATGAAATGGGGGCACTAGTTAGGTTCCTCAGCACAAAATAGCCATACCTAAGGGAGCACTAAAGCAGCAAAGACACTAATCTTCAGGTGACCAGAAAGGCAAGGCTTGGACAAGATACATACCAAACATTCAAGCAGCATGCACTATCTCTCTTCTTTCCTGAAACTAATACGACTGATTATCAGTGTGGATGAGAACAGACGGTTCTTTGCTGTATGTTCCGGCCTGATAAAGTTCCCTGGAACATTCTCCTATTAATGGGCATGACACAGGGGGAATTCCATAAGGACAGATTAAATTTCCCATATGCTCAGAAGCATGGGGGATTTCTTCTATTCAGTGTTAAAATAATATACACTTACTAATACGTTATTTACTGTTAACATTATTAATGGCTATCAGATCCTTCCTGCTTTTGTTTCCCTGGTTATCTAGCTGCTATCTCATAGTTTATCTTAATTCCTAACAAACAGCCTCATCTCCTTTGCAGCTCTGTTTTTCAACTAGACTAGCTGGCAAATATCCCATTCCTGGATGAATTCAAGTATTTGCCCTCTTCAAACCTGTACCCATACAGCTGAGCATCACCGGAAAAAATAATGCAATTGAGCAGTTGTGTTTTCTTTTTCTTTTTTTTTTAATAGAAACTGGTTCACAGTATTTATTTATTTATTTATTTTTGGCTGCGTTGGGTCTTCGTTGCTGCCCACAGGCTTTCTCTAGTTGCGGTGAGCTGGGGCTACCCTTCACTGCAGTGCGTGGGCTTCTCATTGCGGTGGCTTCTCTTGTTGCCGAGCACGGGCTCTAGGCACACGGGCTTCAGTAGTTGTGGCACGGGGCTCAGTAGTTGTGGCAAACCGGCTTAGTTGCTCCGCAGCACGTGGGATCTTCCGGGACCAGGGCTCGAACCCGTGTCCCGTGCATTGGCAGGCGGATTCTTAACCACAGCACCACCAGGGAAGCCCCTGTGCTTTCTTATAAATTCATAAGCACCAAACTCAAATAGGCACTCAATAAAACCAGGCAGCCATGCCTTCCTACTCTTCCCAATCCTCAACCTTCAAATCTGTCTACTGGGCAGCATTACCTCACTTTCAGCTATTGACCTTGCCTCAGATAACACTAAAAACATAGAATTTGGAATTCCCTGGTGGTCCAGTGGTTAGGATTCGGCGTTTTCACTGCCGTGGCCTCAGGTTTGATCCCTGGTAAGGGAACTAAGATCCCACAAGCCTCAAGGTGTGGCATAAATAATTAATTAATTAATTTTTAAAAAAAGATAGAATTCATCAGAAAATGAACTCCTTTATTTTCCAATTTCCAAATTTACTGGAAGGGTCCCTCCTATCAAAGACCAGTCTTTTTACTGTCTCAAGAACCAAAGTCCCAGTTGTCTCTTTCTTCTGCAACATTATCAAACTCTTCTGTCCTGACTCCTTCTCTACCAGCCTAAAATGAGTACAACTGTCTCCCATCTTTAAAAAACAAAACAGAAACTTTCCTTAGCCCTTATCCTCCTCTAACTACCTACCCTGTTTTTCTGATCTCCTTCCTTGGCAAATTTAAAAAATTTTATCCTACATACACTATCTCTACTGAGGTATTTCCCATCCACTCTTTTTTTTAGATTAATTTTTATTGGAGTATAGTTGCTCTGAAATGTGTGTTAGTTTCTACTGTACAGCAAAATGAATCAGCTATACATATACATATACCCCCTCCTTTTTGGATTTCCTTCCCATTTAGGTCCCCACAGGGCATTAAGTAGAGTTCCCTGAGCTATACAGTATGTTCTCATTAGTTGTCTATTTTATACATAGTATCAATAGTGTATATGTGTCAATCCCAATCTCCCAATTCCTCCAGACTCCCTCTTCCCCCTTGGTATCCATACATTTGTTCTCTACATCTATGTCTCTATTTCTGCTTTGCAAATAAGATCATCTATACCATTTTTCTAGATTCCACATATGTGTTAATATACATTTGTTTTTCTCTTTCTGACTTACTTCACTCTGTATGACACTAACCCATTCCACTAAAGTCATTAAGTTGCAAATTGCCAAAAGGAACACTTTTTAGTCTTTATTCTGCTCTACCCCTTGGCTGCATTTAACCTCCTTAATCACTTTTTCTCTTGAAATAGGCTTTTTTCTTGACACGAGTAACACCATACCCTTGGTGTTCTGCCTGCCTCTCTGACTATTTATTCCACCTCGGCCTCTTTTACCAGCCCCCTCCTCTTCCTTCAACCTCCAACTGTTACAGCCCTTCAGGGCTTGGTCTCAGGCCTTCAACCCAGAAACCTCAGAATCATTCCTAGGTACTTTTTCTTCCTCATCTCTCAACTACCACACTCTTCACCCAATCTATCCCAAGGTACATTTCATTCTACCTTCAAAAAACATTTTGAATCCATCCATGTCTCTGTACATCTACTAACTATTTAAGCCTCTGTCATCTCTCACCCGAATATTAAAATATCTTCCTAATTTTATTACCTGATTCCTCCTCTCTTGGTATGCTGATTGCTCCAATCCCAATGTATTATTACAATTAGTCAGATAACTATTTTAAATATAAATAGAGCCATGTTACGTTCCAATTTTAAAACTGTTGAATAGCCTCCCACTGCACTCAGAATAAAACCCAACCCTCTTAAGCACAGTGCACTTTGGCATCCCACAATTAGCTCCTGCCCTCCTCTCCCCCCTCATCTCTTGTCCTTACTAACGCTGCTCATCTACGCTAGTTTCTTTATTTTCCTTGAAAATGCTCAGTTCCTTCCCTCAGCCCTTTGCACAAGCCCTTCCATCTTTCTGGAATGATCTCCCGGGACCCCCACCTCTTTCTCATCCTTCAGAACTGAAGACACATGCCTTCTTCCCAAGAAGGATTTTCTAAACACCTAACCTAAAGTTACCTGACCCACCCACCCATATGTTATCACACAACATCCGATTTTTCTCCTGCCGAGTATTTATCACACTTAGTAAATAGACCTGTATTTGCTTTTTTCCTTTTTAGCATCTCTCTTATCCAGTTATATGATTCATGAGATCAGGGGGCATATTTGCTGTGTGTACCATGCCCTGAATGCTTGGTATTTATCATAGTGTCTAACATTGAGTGGCTATGTAATAAATATGTGTGGAATAAATGAGTAACTGAACATATCTGATGGGTGAACAACGTGGATATAAAACTAAAGAGAGCTGATGCAGCAAGAGAAATCACAATTTTGGTTTATTAGCACAAAGCACTAAGAAAAGTTTTTAACACTAAAATGAGTTATTGCTCTTAAGGGGGGAAAAATGATCTGTAACATAATCATAGAGAGAGACCTTGAGCAGAAGAGAAAAGATGAATACGAGAGACTGATTGCAAAAGGAAATGAGATGCAGGATGACAAATGGATATCCCCATTTCTTTGTGTGTCATACTAACACAGAGCCTTCTCTTCCACAGACAGAAACACAGAGGTAGATCAACATGGAATTTTGAATACATTTGAACCTTTTGTAAGATAGGTTCTAAATACATAACTTAGGATAGGTCTTTATAGCCCTCTTCTTAAGCCACTAATTTATAACAAATGGTTTTTCAGAACAATAATTTTGACATTTAGATATGATAGGGAAAAGAAGTTGTATAAATATGTTATGGTCCATTATTTTTATAACAACTATTGAATATTTATAAATAGTTATGTTATAAAAAAGTAGAACTTCAGTTTTTTAAACAGATAAACACATGGACAAATATGGCATAAAAAAGTAAGTGATAAGAGTGAAATGCAAGAGAATATATGAAAAGTTTTCAACCTCAGTTGTGATAAAAATATATACACTGAAATAGCAATTTTTAACTTATTAAATTAGTAAGAAATTTATTTTGAAAACAAGACACAATGTTGTTTGCTTAGTGTGTTATAAAAAGAGAACTTTCAAACTTTATTTCTACCATTATATATTGGCTTAATATTTCAGAAGAAAAATTGATAATATGCTTCGAGAAATGTAGATGAAAAGGCAATCAAAATATAATGGGAAAATCTATAATTTAAACATTATTACAGTGTTGTTTATTTAACAAAAATTGGAAAGCAATCTAAATGTTTGCCAACAAAGAAAAAGCTAAAAATATTATGTACATCTATGCCATAATACTAGTATTAAACTATATACTAGAACCACCAAGCAATTATGAAAATGTGAGTAAAAAAGAAAAAAGAAAACTTCCCAACCTAGAAGGTTTCTTTAGCATCAAAACTTTCAAAATTGCCAAATATATACTTTTAGGCTATTACATGAACATTCTGAAAAGAGAACATAAATTAAGAGAAAAAATAAATTAAAAAAGGAAACGAAAGAAAACTGCTGATGCAAGAGCTAAGTAGGTTGGAGAAAAATGCCTCTAAGGCAAGTTTATTGTACCTCTGAACTAGCAATCTAACCAAATGGTAACATTTACAAGGAGGGAGAGAGTGTTTGCAGATAGGTATACATACCCCAGTGTGTGCAATTCACTGATCTGTATGCATTTACACACATACCAATATACGAATATATCACCCATTAGCCAAATGTGTCAAATCATTTCACAAATACATTTTAAAGATATCAAAAACATCATTTTATAGTATCAACCCTATGAGTTAAAATGAATAACATATCTTGAGCTCTTAACTAACAGGCAAAAGAAAACCCATAAGAATAAGTTTCTAAAGCCTCCCATTAAGCTGGGTAAATGCTTGTGGGATGAACAAATAGAGATATATGTCATTACTAATGAAGGCTTTTTAGTTAATGCTATATAGTCACAGTAGTCAACTAACAACATTTAATTCAGAGGCAAAATGATAAGGATTCAGTCAGTAGCTGTAAACAAACAAATTAATTGAAATTGAGGAATAGAAGTTATTTTCTCTGATTGAGAAATATGAATAGCTATTGCTATTTAATTTTTTAAAGTACTTGATTTTTATTAGAGATAGTATTCTTGATTCTCAAATCCATGGAATCTTTCCTTAAAATTAATACTTTTCTCTATAGCGTACTCATTAATTTTAGCTTTGTAGTTGGTCTTTAATAAGTTAAATGTTAATTAGGTCAAATCCAATGACTAAACATCATCAATGATAGTATTATTATCATATGGTATTGACTGATCACAAAAAATTATTACGATGAGTTAACCTTTCTACCTATACCATACCTAAAACTGCACAGTGATTTAAGTGAAACATGGAGAAATTGAACAAAACCTATCTATGGTCATTTAATTTTAGATTAAGCATGATTCAGCTACCATCTGGATAAAAGCACAGTACTATCTCTTCAGAAAGGAAATTAACTTTGACACATGGTCTCTGTTCCTCTGTTATTTTCTGACTTTTCATTTATCTAAAAACCTACATTCAAGGGAGCAAACACTCTTTCACAAACATAAGCTTGCAGTTTTCAAATAAAAATCCTGTGTACATATATTAACATATAACTTCTCACTGGAATACAAGTTATTGAGTATGTTGTTGCTACTAATAATCCCTATAGCTTTGTGCTGTCATTACCTTCAGGCTATCAGAATTTTATGAGCACAAACCAATAATAATGATATTTCCCTTTTGCTTTTTATCCACACCTCATTGCCTTACATTGATTTGCATAAGCAATTTCCACCCTGATAATTGGAGGCAAACATCTTTTTGTAGGTTACCTTATGGAAAAGAGCAGTTAAATACTAATCAAGAGAAATCTTTCTTTATTCAACCATATTTTAAATGATATTGAATTGCCCTCATTGGATAAGCAGGAGGGTGACTCACTTTCTGACATGGATTTCAGAGTGAGTTTATATCAAGTTTAGCAATGACCTTTCTTCATAATTTCAGTTCCCTGGTATTGCCTCATAACAACATGAAGAATGGTACTGCCAGGCTCAAATCATTAAAACAATATTGTTTTGTTTGAGAAGAAAAAGCAGTAGTTATGTACTATTATTTTTTAATAGCTACTGAGCCAATCAATGTTATCTGAGGATTTCAAAATTATAGCTTTATTCTTTTATTTCCAAAAAACTCAAAGAAAAATTTAAAAAATGTTACTAGGGAGATTAAAACAAGTAAAACTGAACTAAGAAAGGTTAAGTTCATGTGAAACAATTCTATCTAAAAGAATCCTTATCCAAATTATTTACTTAAAAAATAAGCCTAGAATACTTATGTAAGAATGAGGATTTGAGCTGTGGAAGCTTAAATTATACAAACAAGGTAAAAGAAGTAGATCCTAATTTACTGGATCTATACACATAAACATTGCTACATATGGGTGAAAATTAATATATATGTACTTAAACAATAAGAAGCCTAGGAAATTAAAAATGTGAGAATTTCAGAAAGATTCAGCAATTCTTATAGTAATAGGGTTTGAACATGAGGTGAACTAAGATGACACACAGAACACAGTGCCACCGAAGCCACCTGAAGAAAGTGATTCAAGGACTTCTGGATTACGACGGTGAATTGAACAACCACATCTAAGTTCACTCCCTCCCAAAACCTGACTAGAGCTACATTGAGTGTATGGGTGCTGTTTCTTTGTGACACCAAAATTCCTTGATTTTCTGAAATCTAGCGGTGGCTCTCCTGACTTTCACTCCACTAACCCTCCCAACAGGGTCAAAGCCAAATAGTCTTAATACTCAGATGATTAACTGAAGATTCAAGGACACTTTTGCACATCTAGTTAACAAATTTTCCCATCAAATTGAAATAGCTGTCCTAAATTAAAGTATCAAACCCAAATTGTTTAGCTAGTAAAATGCATTAAATGTCTTAGATGCAGAGAATTTGAAAGACGAAAAAAATCTTAGAGAGCATTTAATTCTACTCTTGCATTTTGTAACTATAAAGTCAGAGGCCACGAAAGGTTTAGTGACTAGCAGAAAGCCCATCATTAATTAGAAACAGGAATAAGAATTGTTTCTCCCTACTTATTCCATTGCCTCTTGTGTCCCAAAAAGCGATTATGGAAGAACAATAGCTATACAGAGTTTGCAAAAATACAAATATTTCTATGTTTTAAAAAATGTATTATTTACAAGTGGCATACATGATCCAACAAGGGTTCAAGCTTCGTTTGCTGTGTTTCGCTTTCAATTTAAACATCAAAACAAAACAGAAGCTGACATTAATGGCAGTCAGGACTAATTTTTATGACTGTATATACTGTCTATTACATTCTAAATAGAGAGAATGTATGTTCTGTCTATTACATACTGTAAGAAGTTCTGAGGCAACTTATTTTAAAAATTATGCAAGACTGAACAATTTAAGCATCAGACAAAATTCAAGAAATAAGGGAAGTGGACCAAAAAATCAAGAAGATCAGACCAAGGAAAGTTGTGATTATTCACTATAAAAGTGTTTACCACCAGACTTTCTGATAGCTGATCGAATGGATTTATGGGTACTAGGAGTCCCTTCCTACTGAAGGATATACGTGTAAGTTGAAACCTGAAATATGTTGTCCAATACAAAATATTACAAAAGTTAGAAAGATGTAGTTGAATCCATACTCAAATACTTGCTAAGTTAAATATAAACATGTGAACTGACCCATCTTTCTATATTATTATCATATTTAATATACAAATATATTTATAGTTTATTTTATATCTATGTATATTTATTATGATATATCATATATTTATTTATATTATATTTTAAATTTATATCATGTAAATATATCATATTTTATATATTTGTGGTTGTATTTGTAAAAAGTGTTTGCCTTTTTCCCAAAAGAGCTTAAGATGGTTAATTAGGATATAAAAAATACAAGAGAACACAAGTTTTAGAAGAAACCACCATTATACTATTGTCTCTGTGTGAAACATCAGGGCTAAAGTCCAAGCACTAAAACAAAAAGAAAAAAAAAGGAAAGGAAAGATGGAGGAGGTAAGAAAAAAGAAAGGAAGAGAGGGAGGAAGGAAGGGAGGAAGAGGGAGAGAGGGAGGGGAAAATATATGAAAAATATACTATCTGCAACTTGGGATGCCTACACCTAGAAATCTAACCCTGGCTCTGTCTGCAAATATAAACTTCCATTTGTCAACATAGAAATATCCATGGTTAATGTAAAGACAATTAATAGATTTTCCAGCAGAGGTAAGCGCTGACAGCCCAGATTAGCTTTTTCAACAACATGTAAACCAAGACTCCCCAGAGCCTCGTGGATGGGAAATATATTAATACCAACTCTGTGACCACTCGGTACCATGACATGAAGTGTCTGTTCAGGAGGTCATTTCCAAACTGTATTCCATACATCTTCATGCACAAGAGATGATAATTTATCACTTAGACGTAGGGGGATCTACTGTAAACTAATCCAAACTGCTGATGATACACTAAATCAGTTTGAGTGATGAGTATAAATAAAGCTGCAAGGGAAGTACTGAAGGATAAAGATCTATCTGATCAATGAGATGTCACAAGGCAAATGAAATGCAATGTTGACAAACATAGAGTCCCACAGTTGAAAATTAACCAAATCAAGTATCAGAGCATAAAGGCACACACATTAAAACAAGCTTCAAATGAAAGTTTAATATAATGGGAGTCAGAGGGTATAGTCTAACTGTTTCAGATAAAACTGAACAGACTGGGTCAGTAGAAAAGGGTGTATTAAATATTGATGTATTTTGCATACTATAGAAATTGTGACAAGATAAAGAAAAATGTTGCAAAACAATAATCCTTTCCAGATAACATAACTATAGTTATTCAATCTGCCAAGCAAATCTATACACACAAGTGAGAAAAAAAACCAATAAAAATTGTATACAAAAAATGATTTCACATCAACTTGCTACTAGGAAATCAAATTCAGTTTGTGTAGCCCTTATGAAAGCTTACATATTTTCTGGAACTGTACTGTCATGCTACAACTTCAGTGGGAAAAACAAAGGAGTGGGGATAAGGAAGGACGTTTCTCCACACAGTTGATATTCATGGAGGGCACACCTGGAGAAAAAAGATTTTCCTAACTATGTGATCAGAATAGAGACTTTAGCACCCGGCAAACAGGTTCAATGGAATTCAGCTATTCTGAAGGTGTCCCTAATGGGAAGAGCTGATTAAAGTAAATTTCAACCCCTGCTGGGACAATTCGGTAAAAAAACTTTCTAAGAGAAATTATTCTTCAAGAAATTTATATATTTTTTCTCTGTTGTGTTAACGTATTTAAAGCTTTGTCATAACATATTTAACTCTTGCTTTGTATTTTATCTTTTGGTTTATTTTGGGTAAAGATAGAATTACACTACTAAAATATGACCTGATTCCGTATGTAGTTTATTTAAATTTCAGAATGAAAAGCTTACTAAGAACAGCTAAGATTGATTGCTCTCTCTGTCTTAGCATAATTGTATTTCAGGTGAACATCAATTTACTTTAAAGGACACTTCTAAGTAGAATGCATCATAAATAATTCATCAATCACAGCTGCTAGGAACATGATTTACTCCAACAGATTCAATGGAATAAAAGTTCTATTTTTCTATATTTGTATTTGCTTTCAAGAATTTAAGAATCCTCCTTTTCTAAGAATCTACTCCCAGATTCCATACTTTATACTATAAATGTATTATAATAAAACTGTTTCTTTTTTCCCCCTTTATTTAAAACAGTGCATTTTATAATTTAAAAAACATTTAAATATATTTGGAAAAAATAACAGTCTATGTATGTCAACATTAAAACAGCAAACAACATAAAAGGCACATATCTGAAAAAAAAAGCGTTAAGAATTTCTCAGATACGTAATTCTAAGAAGGCTAACATAACTTGTTTTCACTTTATATGAACTTTTAAATGGAAGAAAAGGGAATCAGACTTTCATAAAATCTTGTATAGAATATTTAGGATATAATATATTTGAAAATTACTTCAGTTTTAAAATGCACATTAAAGAGATTCTAAATGGTATAACAGTTGGAGTTTTGTGGGTTGGTATGGAATCTTGTCTACCACTTTCATTTGTCATGTGGAAAGACACTGCTTACCTTATTCATCTTAAAGTTTTCCATCAAATTCAGCATTTTTGTATTAGCAATTTCCCAAGCTGTGAAATATCTTTAAAAAATATACAGGAGAGGCTTCCCTGGTGGCGCAGTGGTTGGGAATCCGCCTGCCAATCCCAGGGACACGGGTTCGAGACCTGGTCTGGGAAGATCCCACATGCCGCGGACCAACTCAGCCTGTGAGCCACAACTACTGAAGCCCGCGTGCCTAGAGCCCGTGCTCCACAACAAGAGAAGTCCGCACACCACAGCAAGGAGTGGACCCTGAAGGCCCGTGCGCAGCAACGAAGACCCAAAGCAGCCATAAATAAATAAATAAATAAATTTGAAAAAAAAAATAAATGCAGGAACAAGGAAAAGTGTAAGAGAAAATAGAAAGCATTTTACTTACTTGCAAACCCCTCTGAAATACTGAATGGCCCATAAAATTAGCCAGCATTCTAATTAAAGCAGCACCCTGTAAGAAAGAGTAGTTTTTTAAAAGAAAGAAAAAAACATTTCAACCAAGTCACATGATTCTAAAATTATTCCATACCCATAAAAAATAATTTGCTTCATTCATGCTACTTTATTCTTTAAAATAGTTAAGAAATAAGAGCATTATGAATGAAATACTTCACTTAGAGGTAACAATTGCATTTTTTGTTTTGTGGATCTAAAAGTTTTGTGGATCTAAAACCAATGACTTCAAAATAGAAGTCTCTTGGATAAAATCTCTCAGAGCAATAATAAGCTGTAATTCAGGAATAATAAAAATTTTATTGAGCACTGTATATGACAAAGTTAATAAAACATGGTTCATGTACTCACAAATTCATAATCTAGTAAGGGAGGGACAACCATGTTAATAAATAATCATGTTAAAACATAGCTTTGAAGTAACACAGCTACATACTCTACCCCTGGTTCAACCAAGAATAATTTAGCCATAGAAGTGGACAGTAGGAGTGCCAAGCCGTCGGACTGCTTGGGTTCAAATCCTGGCTCTGGCATTACCCTCCATGTTTACCCAGGAGAACTATTTAACCCCTCTGTTCCTCACTTTTCTCACTTGTAAAGTGCAGGCAATAATAGTCCCAATTTACTATGGTTGTTCTGAAATTTAAATATATTACTGTATGTAAGGTAGTTCAAACTGGGTTTGAAAAACAGTAACCATGATAGAAGTATTAGCTGTCAGTATTATATCAAGCTAATGATTTTTATTTCCTCGGTTTTTTTTTTTTCCTTTTAGAGTCTTCTATAAATCCACATACAAGTAGAACGCTTACGTGGCTGATATAAATATTTAGAATAATAGAAGAAAATACTAATTTAAGAGTCTATCTCACTTTGAGAACAGTTATTTTATTGTAGAGCATTATCAGTGCAAAAAGGCTGACATGTAATCAATATGAAACATTCCAAGAAATGATGGCTAAGCCTGGATGATCACAAATCTGTATGTAAAATATAAATAAGCCTTCAAGGAGATATTTCAATCTGCACCAAATTGTTTTAACTATGAAGCAGTGAATTATAAGCAGCAAAAGTTTAAGTATAAATGATAGCCTGGTTTTAAGGGAAATAAATCCCTTTATGACTACATTTCCCACTAATTTCTTACCAGGTGTCTCTTTTTTATAAGAGAATCATAAGAACCACATATAGACTCATCCTGCCTGGGGCTGGACTGCAGCAGCCAGTACAGAGATGCAAGAATGAATTTCCATTGTTTGTTACCAGAATTGTTTCCTGTAATTCCAAATTTTTAATGCAATACAGTACTCAGGCTCCATGAATCACCATTAAAGAAATGTCTCAGAAACTTTTAGTCATCACCACAGTTGCTCTCAAAATTGGTATTTTATTCACAACTCAACAAATGATGAGCTGGACAAGCCATAGAGTTGTATGCCTCTTCTGGTATATTTTCTTCCCACACCTTCTACTCTTTGCTCTTTCTTTTGCTTCTTAGTCTGTATCTTCTGCACACTTGTATAAATCCATAAAATATAAGCATTTATGATTCAATCTGGGGACCAGGTTAGAATTCCCTTTAGAACTTATCAACTCTGTTCCTTGAATTTCCTTGACAAGCTCCCCTCCTATATATTTTCCAATCTAATCTACCCACCCTGAGGGTGGAAACTGTCAGTTCGGCAGAAAAACTAACCCTTGCCACCTGGGGCGTGAGACAGAATCTCGAGCAGACAACTCAAACTTTCCTTCAGTACAGAACAGCCATCTTCAGATGATTTAAGTGTTTCCCTCTAGGTAATAAAGACTTCGTCTCTTGTCGGGCTGTAAAAACTATCAATTTAGCATGGGCTAATGGCAAAAGAGTTCTTCCTAACCATAAAGAATGTACCGGGCTTCCCTGGTGGCACAGTCGTTGAGAATCCACCTGTCAGCGCAGGGGACACGGGTTCGAGCACTGGTCCGGGAGGATCCCACATACCGGGGAGCAACTAAGCCCGTGCGCCACAACTACGGAGCCTGCGTTCTAGAGCCTTCGAGCCATAACTACTGAAGCCTGTGCACCTAGAGCCTGGCCTCTGCAACGAGAAGCCACAGCAATGAGAAGCCCGCGCACGGCAACGAAGAGTAGACCCTGCTCGCCACAACTAGAGAAGAGCCCGCATGCAGCAACGAAGACCCAACGCAGCCAAAAATAAATAAATAAATTTATAAAAAAAGAAAAAAGAATGTACCCATTTTTCTGTCTAGGTTGAGCTGTAGCAGAGTACTAACAGGAGAGAAAATCTGGAAATATAATCAATATTTAAAAGTTATATAATATTACTGAACTCCCTATTATTATTATATTGTATAATTTAATTAACTTTTCAAAAATATGTCTGTCTTGCCAATTTGAACATTTTAAGTTCTCCAGAGTAGTATGCATGCATTCTTCTATATTTAACTAGCCTTTTCTTTCCAAAGCTCAATTTTAAAAATCTCTATTTCATAGAACTTCATAGGCAGATGGGCTCTCCAAGTGTCATCATGCAGCCAACACATACTAAGTACCTACTATATATGGGTTATAACAAAGATCATACCTCTTAATGCAGGCAAAACTCATTGTAAACCTCTGTTCAAAAAAGAAAACAATGAATCCCCTTTCATTGTGTCTTTAAAATATTTTTTCACCAAAGTAAATATAATTTACAACATTGTAATTTATACTCACTTGTGATTCAAAATTCTAGCCCCAATCAAGCAAACTGGATGTTACACAACCTAAATAGCTTTACGGGAAATAAATATACTATTTCTGCAAGATTTGTATAATTCTGAAACTTAATCAAGAAAACTTATCACTACATTTGCTATACTAAAGTTCAGAGAGATATTAGGATGGAAACTACTACCTGATTTTTAAAAAAAATTTTTTTTTAGTATTTATTTATTTAGGCTCTGCCTGGTCTTAGTTGCAGCATGCAGACTCTTAGTTGAGGCATGCAGACTTCTTAGTTGCGGCATAAATGTGGGATCCAGTTCCCCGACCGGGGTTCGAACCCAGGCCCCCTGTATTGGGAGTGCGGAGTCTTACCCACCGGACCACCAGGAAAGTCCCACGACCTGATTTTTTTAAGGTTTCATAAAGACTATTCGACAAGAGTATGCTTATAAACCCATTAGTCATTTAGTAATTTTTGTATTTGTAGTATCTTTTTCATATAAGTTCGTAGCTAAAATTTCTTTTATTTTACATGCGATCATTTGCATGCATGTCAGTCTCAAAGACAGTAAACATCTCCGGAGAAAGGACTGTGTCCTTATGACTTGGTACCCCTGTTCCCTCTGCCTGGCTGAGAAAGCTGCTCCTTAACACAATACCTGGATGAGAGAGGAAGAGAAATTAGTTGCACACATAGCAATTACTTATTGTATTTGCCATTCTAGAAGACTACTCAGCCAGGATAGACAGTTTATTACTTTATCTTATCTTTGTACTTCAGTGATAAGTAATCACTTTGAAGAGAGGAAGATCTCCACTACTTTATTCTTTTAACCTATGCTTACTGAGGAAGGCTGCGTGCTCAGGATCCTGTAAAGCATAAATAGGAATGTCACAAGTCTCTATCCTCAAGGACCTCAAACCCTCCTAAGTGAGATGAGAATATACAACGTAGTATAAGATGAATGACAAAAGAAATAAAATATTCTACAGTGTTTCAGAAGAGCGGGAGGATGAAGGGTAAAGAGGATCTAAAGAAGTGTCACTTGTGTTGGACTCTGAAGGATGGATGGGATTCCACGAGCAAAGGTAAACACAGAGCATGCATGGTATGGGAGGAACAGCCTTAGTGTGATGCCATGCAGGTGTGAAAGTGAAAAGCACAAGTGGCTAAGGTAATACTGAAAGACAAAGGGCTTACAACTAGGTGATAGAAGATTCAATGGAGTATAAGACTGAAGCAGTTGTTAGAGAAGATTGAATACCAGGACTAAGACATTTGAACTCTGTTAGAGGATCAGGAAGAATTTTTGGAAAAGTGGTTAAAAAAGTGAGGACTCATCTATAATACTCCAAGGAGGAAGTAAATTAACCAGGAGCAAATGGTAGCAGTGAGGATAAAAACCAGAGATAGGTTTAAGCAAGAGAACAAAAATCATTTTAAATCTGAAAGCCTGAGTGACTAGAAGATGATATTAGCAGATATTTGGAATTTAAAAGAAAGTGTTAGGTGAATATGGTAGGATTCATTTGAAACAGGTGGAGTTTGAGGAACAAATAGGGAACCAGAGGAACAGAAGTAAAATGTGACCATAGGAATGAAATTAACTGGAAGGTTTTGACTGAAGACATAAATTAGGATTTGTAGGGGGTGAGATTGCCAAGAGAAGAGTTCTGAGGTTTTAGTGAGGGAGATAGAAAACAGAATTTAGAAACTATGGACTCTGTATGACTTGCACTTGAGTGCCTGTAATAAGCACTCAATGAATACCTGTTGAGAAAATCAATGAAAAAAATTGAAATAAAGAGCAAAGGATGGCACACTGTGATTGAAAAAACAAATAGAAGGAGAACTGGGTATACGTGGTGGCAAAGAAAACATATTTTAAGAATGAGTGCTTCAGTTTTAACGAAAAATAGATAGCTAAGAGAAGACCAAAGTAGGTCACGTTTAAGAGAGAGCTATTTAAGAATTTTTTTTTTTTAACGCATTGTTTACTTTGTTTATTTATTTATTTTTGGCTGTGTTGGGTCTTCGTTTCTGTCTGAGGGCCCTCTCTAGTTGCGGCAAGCGGGGGCCACTCCTCATCGCGGTGCGCGGGCCTCTCACTATCGCGGCCTCCCCTGCTGCGGAGCACAGGCTCCAGACGCGCAGGCTCAGCAATTGTGGCTCACGGGCCCAGTCGCTCCGCGGCATGCGGGATCCTCCCAGACCAGGGCCCGAACCCGTGTCCCCTGCACCAGCAGGCAGACTCTCAACCACTGCGCCACCAGGGAAGCCCCAGAGAGCTATTTAAATAGACTTGGAGTGAAAGCCAGATTGCAAAATAATGGAAACAGAGGAAGAAAAGAGAAAGTAATATGCATGTTCACATGAGGTTTGTTTGTGTTTTTGTTCTTAAAACTGTGGGAGAAAATTTCATGCAAAGAAAAAGATAATCTAGTAGAGATAGGTACTACTAGATACACAGTAGTCCGAGAGATGGTTGCTGGAACAAAACTCTAGGATAGCCAAATAAGAAAAGAACTAGGGTTAGTCTTGGAAAAGGATAAGGACAAATTTCCTCTGAGACAGGCCTAAGACAGAAAATGGAAGTAAAAAATAAGTTAAAGTTTTTGAAGTATAAAACAATGAAGTTGACAAAATAGACTGTAAGCTTCATCGAGGTGGAGACTTGGCCTGTGTGACTCACCACTGTAGATTCACTGCAAAAAACTTTCTGGCACATAGCAGGTTCTCAATAACTACTGAATGAGAGATGGCCTGTCACTGTTCAGTAATGAAGGAGATGTGGTCCCAAGATTATGTGATTTGAAAGAGTAGAACTAGGTTTGAATTAACTCCAGTGAGAAGGTATAAAGGAGTCCAAAACATGTGGAAATGTGCCGAAAAGTCCTAAGTCCTAGTTGAAGTTATTAATGACATAGCTGTCATTCATTAAGCAACTGTTATGTGCCATATTCACGATATTGTAAGGAAAATGCTACTATCCTTATTTGTCAGATCATAAAATTGAGACTTGAACGGATGTGTGTAACTTGACCAAATTAACACAGGTAGTGAGCAGGGGAGCCAGGATTAGAAACCCAGTCATGTGCAACTCCAAAGTCAGTAATCTTAACCAATTTGGATGACTTTCTTGTGATTCCCAAATCAAAATAGTTACATGATACTCTTCAGAAACACTGGGTATAGTAAGAACTTGGAAAAAGAAAAGAAATTCTTAGACTTACTCAGAGCTTAGAATCAATAGGTGTTCCCAGAAGAGGACCTAGTTGAAGCTGATCAATATGCCCAGGATTGAGGATGAATAGAAGACATAAACTGGCTAGCAGAATAGAACATGTTGATGGACTAGGAGACATAAAGCTAGTTCAGGCAGGTTCAGTAAGAACAAAGGGCTAGCAAAGTTGAAAACAGTGATATTTTTATCAGGTGCTGTGCATGGATGTGGCAACTGTGAAAAGGCACTGCTTAGATTTCCTACTATTTCTCCTTTGCATTTGCCACCATGAAGGCTGCACTTCCCTCAGTTCACTCCAAGCCTATGACTTTCTCCCTTCCCTCTCTCCTTGCACAGGCTGTGAGCTGCAGTGTGGTCTCAAGGAGCTCTCGCTTCCTTCTCTGGCTCTTTTCCCAGGTAAATATCTCACACCATTGTGTTTCCTTCTCAGAAGACCTAACCCAATAGGGCGACTTTAAATGCTGAAGTACAAACAAGTATAAATTGTTGGATGATAGGTCACTGGAATAAGTTGGTACTGAGTATATTCTAATAATAAGTAACACACACACCCAAATAAAACCTTTTCCTTCTTAGTCTTCTCAAGAAGTCCTTTAGAATGAAATTATTTGTAGTGAGGTTGATGGACCTAGAGTCTGTCATACAGAGTGAAGTAAGTCAGAAAGAGAAAAACAAATACCATATGCTAACACACATATATGGAATCTAAAAAAAAAAAAAAAACAGTACTGATGAACCTAGTGGCAGGGCAGGAATACAGACGCAGATGTAGAGAATGGACTTGAGGACACGGTGGGGAAGGGGAAGCTGGGACGAAGTGAGAGAGTAGCATTGACATATATACACTACCAAGTGTAAAATAGATAGCTAGTGGGAAGCTGCGGCATAGCACAGGAAGATCAGCTCGGTGCTTTGTGACCACCTAGAGGGGTGGGATAGGGAGGGTGGGAGGGAGGCTCAAGAGGGAGAGGATATGGGGACATGTGTATACATATAGCTGATTCACTTTGTTGTACAGAAGAAACTAACACAGCGTTGTAAAGCAACTATATACCGATAAAGATATATATAGATAGATAGATATAGATGTAGATATAGATATAAAACAAGTCCTTTAGCGTTTATATTCCAATATTCCACATTACAGATGTGTTTGCTCTTCTCAAAGATAGAAGCAGGTATGGAAAAAGGTATCATTATATTCAGTCTACATATGGGAGAAACTGAGACAAAGGAACAGGTAATCTGTTCAAAGTGACACAGGTATAGTAGTTACCGGAAATTGTCTCCATTCATTCAGTTGTTGAGTTCTTTGATTAGCACAGAAACCTACAAGGTGAGACTTTCTTGTTACTTTCTAAATTACTGAAAGGATTAGTCTATTGATCCTAAATTAAAGTACTTTTTTAATGTAAATTTCTAAATGATGTCTTTGCACTATATCTGGACATGTGTGGAGATTATGTGATGTTCTAACATGATTTGTTACTAAAGAATGTCTTCAGTCTGGAGTAAAAGCATATCTTAAATCCTCCATGGTTTTTCAAAAACATGTTTTTTCCTTTATTTTTTACAAGAGTATGATAGCTCAAATTGATTACCCAAATGAAAGGAAGAGAGAAATACAGAGAGAGAGAGAGAGAGAAGAGGAAGAGGGGAAAAAAAGGACAAAAAAAGAAAGTTAATTTGACAAAGAAAGCAGAATTAATGCCCCACTGCCCCAGTCACTCGCACCTGGAACCTTGGAGTCCTCTTTGACTTATTACTTCCTGAGGCTAAGTTTCTTTCACTACACAGCTGAATTATTTCACAGCCTCTCAGTGACAACCTCAGAAGCATTCTCACTTTCACAAGTCCATCTTATGGATCACATCAGACTAATTTTAATAATTACTTCTGAAGAAGCATAATGTCTGCTAAAAGTCCAAGTTCTGTCATCTACTGGATGTGAGAGCTTAGGCATGTTATAGAAGCTGCCTAAGTGTCTACAATTAGAACAGAACAACAGCAACAAAGATTACTTCTACCGATGATGATTATGGTGATAATAATTACCTCAAGATTTTTCTGAGGATTCATTTAAATCATTCATATAAAGTACTTGGAACAGTGTTTGGCATATCATTTGCTTCAACCGAAGTTTGTAGTTATTGCCATCATCTTTATCATTACCATCGTTTTTATGTTAGCACCCTGCCCTCAAACTCTTTCCTTTCTAAAAACAATTCCTATGGTAGTAAATCAAGGCCATACACAGTGAAACTCACCATTACCTACCAATACTTTTTCCATATGGCCAAATAATCAGCCTCTAGTTAAGCTGAACTTCTCATATCCCACGAGCATACCTTATACCTTCATGCTTTAATCATGCTATTTACTTCAACTGCAATGACATTCTTTTTCAATCTTATATTCTAAGCCCCATAAATTATTCAAAAGCACAGGGAAAGTCCATACTATAATATGAAACTTCCTACAAATATGTTAGTCCTCAATGCTTTTCTCTCCTCTGCAGTCATAAATCCTTTATGTCTAAACTACATAATTTATCAAATTATTTTACATCACTCACTAATTGTTTCATATGAGCATTTCTTCTTTCCACAATTAGATGTAGGTCAGAACATTTAGACTTATTATTGGCACACCTGTTAGTTGTCAGTGCCATAACTTTTCCATTGCCAGTGAAAGATGGTCCTAGCTAAGAAAAGTATCCACCAACAACTTGCTAGATTCAAATCAGCAATCCAAACCATGAGCTTGTAGCCAACACATGGCTATTCAATCTTCCCTACCATGAAAGTCAGCTTATATCCTACACTGCAGCCTTTTGTTTTTTAGTATTCTCAAGCATTGGTATTCAAACAGGGTAATATATATTTAAGTCAATAGGAAACCAAAAAAGAGGACCACAGATCTGAGACAAGAAAACAGGGAGCTTTCAACAGTGCCAGAAATAGTACTTACATGAAAGCATTCAATTAAAGAAATCTGAAACATAACAATACTGTAAACTCAATGAATGTTCATGAAAGTATAACTTATTAAGAGCAGAAATTAATGAAATAGAAAATAAAGAAATTATTGAGGAGATGAAAAACATTTGTTATGACTTAGCATTCATTCAAAATATTATGTCAATAAACTAGAAAGAGAAGGGAATTCATTAACTTGTTAAAGGCCCTCTTCCAAAAATATACTGAGTGGTGAGACATTGTAAGTCCTCTCCGTTATGTTGGGAATAAGACAAGAATGTTCCTTATTAATACTTATATTCAAAAACACAATAAAATAAATGAACAAATAACAGAATTATAAGCAAAAGCTAGAAATGAAGAAATAAATTAGTATTATATAGAGATAATGTGAAAGTCCCTACAGAAATCCAAGAGAATCTATAGAACTAATCTATAAAATCAATAAAAAAGTGCAGCATGTTTGCCTGACACAGACTAATACATAAATATCAAGAAAGTTAACATAAATCAGTAAAAACTAATTTGAAGAATTAATTTAGAAAGAATCCTATTCTCAAGAGCAAATATACAAACAAATATGGAAAAACCAAAAATTATGGGGAGAAATTAAAAGTTTGTTCAGAGTTTTCATGGAGAAAATTACAGAAATTATCCAAAGACTCAAGGACCTACAAATGAAGAACTATATATATTCCTCACAAAGCTAAAGAGAATTGTTACTGTAAAAATCTCAATTTTTACAAATGGCATTTTTTACAATTTTACAATCTTTTTACAATTTTAAAAATGTCAAACTTTTACAAATAAATGTCAATTATTCCAAAATTAATGTAGAAAATCTTCAAAGTTTTTTTTTTCTAGAAACTGTCTTCATCTGAAAATTCATATGGATTGGCAAACAGTTAACAATAGCAATTTTGAAAGAGAACAAGACAGGGAGAATCATCATACCCGATATCAAACCTAAAAAGCTATAATGGTTAGACCTTAGACAGAATTATTGAAGCAGGAATGCACATGTAAACCAGGGATCAGAATTTTGGTGCAAATGCACCAAAGCTGATACTGGCGATAGCCAACAGAGATGGTATCACACATGAGTGGGAGTAGGGCAGGAAATTCAATAAGTGGCACTGAGAAGATTGATTATCTAAACCAAAATGACATTACATTGTACATCACACAAAAAAGAAACAACAAAAGATATCCAAATGGATTAAAGAACTTAATATAAGATATAAAACTTAAAAAATATTAGAAAAAAATCTCAAAGCCTAGCTTTAAGAATTTGGGATAAAGAAGGACATTTAAACAAAGCAAAAAGCATGAAGCATAAAAGAGCAAATGGACAAGTAGACTACATCTGAGTTAAAAACATCTGCGTGATAAAAGACATCATAAATTAAAAGATAAATTACAGTCTTATTAGCAACCAAAGATTAGTATCCAGAATACAAAGAAAACCTTCCATTAATCAATGATTAAATACATAAGCAACCAAATTTTAAAACAAACAAAGACCCTATTGGAAAATGGGGAAAGGATATACGCAGAAAATTTAAAAAGTAAGAAAATGGGCAATAAACACATAAAAGAGTCTTAATCTCACTAATAAACAAAGAAATGTAAATTAAACAGGAAGATAGCATTTCACAGCTATTAGCCAAGTAAAAACTTTGGGAGTTTAATAATACCAATTATAGATAGGGATGTGAGGAAACTATCTCTCAAACATTCCAGTGGGAGTATGAATACAGGTACCAACACTTTGGGGGAAAACTGTCACACTAAGGTAAATTTAAAGATTGATTTTGTGAATTTAACAAACAATTATTGAGGGCTCACTGTGTCAGGCATTACTATAGGAACTGAAAATGATGCAGAGAACAAACCAAATAAAGATTTCATGGAGTTTACATTCTAGGTAGAAGAGGCAGTTAATAAACAAAGAAACAGCTTAATACAATCATGTCAAGTACTGACTATCGCTATGAAGAAAAATAAAGCAGGGTAAGGGAAAAGAGAATACTGGGGAAGATGGACTCTCAAATTTTACATAAGATAATCAGGGAAGACTGCTCTAATAAATTGACATTTGAGCACAGACATGAATTCATTGAAGAAGCAAGCCATGTTTACAACTGGGGAAGAACATTCCAGGCAGATAGAACACACATAGTTAAATTTTGAAACCTAGAATTCAGGAGAGAGATTGGGGTTAGAAGCCTAGAAGCCCCAGGCTCCCACAAAGAGATTGAAAATAATAACCATATATGTGTGTATGTGTATATATATATATATATATAACCATATATATATATATATATATATAACCATATATATATAACCATATATATAACCATATATATATATAACCATATATATATATAACCATATATATATATATATATATAACCATATATATATATAACCATATATATATATAACCATATATATAACCATATATAACCATATATATATATATATATATATAACCATATATATAACCATATATATAACCATATATAACCATATATATATATATATAACCATATATATAACATATATAACCATATATATAACCATATATAACCATATATATATATATATATAACCATATATATATATATATAACCATATATATATATATATATATAACCATATATATAACCATATATAACCATATATATATATATATATAACCATATATATATATAACCATATATATATAACCATATATATATATATATATATAACCATATATATATATAACCATATATATATAACCATATATATATATAACCATATATATATATATATATATAACCATATATATATATATATATATAACCATATATATATATATATATATAACCATATATATATATAACCATATATATATATAACCATATATATATATAACCATATATATATATATATATATATATAACCATATATATATATATAACCATATATATATATAAAACCATATATATATATAACCATATATATATATATATATATATAACCATATATATATAATAATAACCATATATGTGTGTATGTATATATATATATATATATATGTCAAATTATAACTTATGAGTATAAATGTATCTGAAGAATGGGCTCTGGAGTATTTCAGCATTTAGAAGTTGAGAAAAGTTGAGTTCATCAAAAAAGATGAAAGAGAAATGACAAATGAGTGGGTAACAAACAAACAAACAAAAAGAATATGGCATCTAGGAAATAAAATGAAGAAAGTGTTTCGAGGGGAGAATGATCATTGCTATAAAATGTGCTTGAGAAAGCAAGTCAACTAAGTTGAAGACTAATTGGATTTTGCAATGTAGAGTTAATATTTGACCTGACTGGAAAGATTTGGTCAAATGGTTAAGAATGAAAATATAATTAGAGTGGTTTTAAAAGAGAAGGGGAAAAAAGGAATTGGGGCTTTACATTAAAAGAATACAAAGGCATAAGGAAATAGTCTGGGGGGATGTCAGTCAAGGGGTGTTTATTAAGAATAAAATATAATATTCTATGCAGATAAGGGTAATAAAGTAGAGAAGGAAAATTTGATGATTCAAGAGAGAAGAGACATCTCTGCTTAAGCAACCTCCCCAAACAGGCAAGAGGATGAAACCCAGTACACAGTGGAGGCATTGGCCTAGATTGAAGCATAGACATTTATCCATTGTAACCAAGAGCAAGGGATTCAACAGGTGAGATGTATATAGAGGTTTGAAGGTGGGAGAACACTGATTGCTATTTCTCAGTGAAATAAATGCATAGTCAACAGATGTTGTATCCCTCTTTGTCTTAATCTTGCTAGTGGAAAACCCCTTATTCCATGATGTATCTGTAGAGCTTTCTAGGAATATTTTGGTGCTACCACTTTTTAACAGAAACATCTAATAGAAGAAAAATGAAATAAGTTGAATTTAATTAGCCAGACATTTAGAGTATGCTTTAAACAAGATCTTATGAATAATAATTTTCTCTTAAAAATCAAATTATTCATGAACATATTGTAATTCCCATTAAAGTAGTATAAAAGTATTACCAGAGCAATGGTTTAAGAGTAAGTGATAAAAATACTTACATTGTTTAAATTTCTGAACCAAATGGAAGGCTAAAATGTCCCAAACCAATAACAGTATTGAATGAGTTAAGTTAATTTAATTTTGTTTTAAGAATTCAGGAAACAGCATTTGTTTGTAGGACTCTAAATACTCTTTAATCCCAAATTCATTTTAGAATTTACAAACAACAGGCTTTCTTAAATATCGGCCAACAAATGGTATCCTCGTCACTTATTGCAGAACAATTGTTCCTTGTCGGAGTTAAACTATCACAGCTGGAAACCCATATGAAATTTAGCTTATTAAGAAAAATACAACATGAATTTATGTTAGTGAACAAGGCATGTCAAACATGCTACGTAAATAAGACCTTTAAGAGACACTTGCATAATATTGTGCTAGCAAATGTCACAAATTAAATACTTAACAGAATCACTCCAAATTATGTTTCTGATATGTTTTGAATACAAAATACTTCACCAATTTCTGTCTAATATAAAAGATGACATGGTACTTCTTAAACAGACATTGCTGAATTAAGTTGAATGCTGACAAGTTAAGTAAATGTGGTTTATTATGCAAACAACCATATATGTTAGTGTAATGAAACTTTAGTGTCAGTTGGACATTTTGTCTGAAAATTAGAGTACAGCACTAACTTCTAATAAATTACTAAATTGCGTATTTTCTGAGTAATCTAAACATCTGCTTTTTCATCATGCAAAATATTCAGATATTTGATAATTATCTACAAACAAGTTTATATGCATAACATATAGTTATCTGGTTCAATTCATTCTTCTTTCCAATTTTTCTTTGCTAAATTTTATTTTTATTATGCATATTGATGTATATAATAGTGAGGTGTATAAAATATATATGGTATACATCAGTACATTTATATTTTTTATATAATATAAAATTATATTGACAGAAAGAAAAATGAATGGGCATGTGACTCTTAGGAGAATAGTATTTTCTTACGTCTGTCTCTTTCTCCTTTATAATTCCTCTCCCACATTGTGACCTGTATTGTTTTTTGAGAGACTATGTAAAGATTAGTCTCTCTGGTTTCCCTGCACTTCCCATTATCCTTGCATTTGAACAAGTTCTTCATGCATGAAAAATGCTCCAATTGCCCAAATCGTCTTAACTCAAATATGACTTAAGTCTTCTATTAAGTCTAAAGCCACTTTTTTTAAAAGAAATCTTTCCTAACTCAAAATCCAGAATTAAAATTGTTCTTACAATTCTCCTAGAGAAGTTGCTTTTTATATCTATTCTTACATCTATGTTGACGTAAAGCACAGTCTGTCTTATTTTGAGAATTTACATATTAACAACTATTTGCCACACCACTGGGAGTCAGGAGGGGAGGGGTCATGATCCACAAACCCCAGCATCTTTCTGCATGACTATACATTCAATACATGTCTACTAAATGAGATGACTAAGTAAACGTATCAATGTGTGAAATATTAGCAGAAAACAATAGGAAAAAAAAAGAAAACAGTAAATAAGTATGACAGCAGTCTTATTTGGGACAAAGACTATCCCGGGTGGAGACGCCAGGAAGAAAATGATTGTATAAAACTAAATACAGATTTTATAATTCATCTACACTGACTTCTTTTTCTGGATTCCCAAATTCAGGATTCCTTTCTATAGATTTACTCTAATATTTCTCAATATTTCTTGATACTTTTTCTTAAGTAATCTCATTCATTCAAACATTAAATTATAACCTTTAGTTATAAAAGGTCCTTTTGGTATTCATATTAATGTCATAAACAGACAGGCCTCCAAATCGCAGATACCCATTTGCAGACACTTTGCTGTCTCTGTACTCAAGCCAGAGTACTGTCAAGTGTAGCCTGACTGAAAGTGACACTTGAAGAAGAATGAACTTTGGTAGAAGACAGGCACTCTTGTGTAATTTTCATGTTGAAGAAAAAATCTATTTGCAGGTTATAAAGAAGTGATCTTACAGAGGGCAGATAGCAGAAGCAAGAAGAACTACAATCCTGAAGCCTGTGGAGTGAAAACCACATTCACTGAAAGACAGACAAAATGAAAAGGCAGAGGACTATGTTCCAGATGAAGGAACAAGATAAAACCCCAGAAAATCAACTAAATGAAGTGGAGATAGGCAACCTTCCAGAAAAAGAATTCAGAATAATGATAATGAAGATGATCCAGGACCTCGGAAAAAGAATGGAAGCAAAGATCGAGAGGATCCACGAAATGTCTAACAAAGACCTAGAAGAATTAAAGAACAACCAAACAGAGATGAACAATACAATAACTGAAACGAAAAGTACACCAGAAGGAATCAATAGCAGAATAACTGAGGCAGAAGAACAGATAAGTGACCTGGAAGACAGAATGGTGGAATTCACTGCTGTGGAACACAATAAAGAAAAAAGAATGAAAAGAAATGAAGACAGCCTAAGAGACCTCTGGGACAACATTAAATGCACCAACATTCGCATTACAGAGGTCCCAGAAGGAGATGAGAGACAGAAAGGACCCTAGAAAATATATGAAGAGATTATAGTCAAAAACTTCCTGAAGATGGGAAAGGAAATAGTCACCCAAGTCCAGGAAGCACAGAGAGTCCCAGGCAGGATAAACCCAAGGAGAAACACACCGAGACACACAGTAATCAAATTGACAAACATTAAAGACAAAGGAAAATTATTAAAATCAGCAGGGAAAAACGACAAATAACATACAAAGAAACTCCAATAAGGTTAACAGCTGATTTCTCAGCAGAAACTCTACAAGCCAGAAGGGAGTGGCACGATATATTTAAATTGATGAAAGGAGAGAACCTACAGCCAAGATACTCTACCCAGCAAGGATCTCATTCAGATTCGACAGAGAAATTAAAAGCCTTACAGACAAGCAAAAGCTAAGAGAATTCAACACCACCAAACCAGCTCTACAACAAATGCTAAACGAACTTCCTTAAGTGGGAAACTCAAGAGAAGAAAAGGACCTACAAAAACAAACCCAAAACAATTAAGAAAATGGAAATAGGAATATACGTATCAATAATTACCTTAAATGTGAATGGATTAAATGCTCCAAACAAAAGACACAGGCTCACTGAATAGATACAAAAACAAGACCTGTATATATGCTGTCTACAAGAGACCCACTTCAGACCTAGGGACACATACAGACTGAAAGTGAGGGGATGGAAAAAGATATTCCATGCAAATGGAAATCAAAAGAAAGCTGGAGTAGCAATTCTCATATAAGATAAAATAGACTTTAAAATAAAGAATTTTACAAGAGACAAGGAAGGACACTACACAATGATCAAAGGATCAATCCAAGAAGAAGATATAACAATTATAAATATATATGCACCCAACATAGGAGCACCGCAATACATAAGAAAAATGCTAACAGCTATAAAAGAGGAAATCGACAGTAACACAATAATAGTGGGGGACATTAATGCCTCACTTACACCAATGGACAGATCATCCAGACAGAAAATTAATAAGGAAACACAACCTTTAAATGACACAATAGACCAGACAGGTTTAATTGATATTTATAGGATATTCCATCTGAAAACAGCAGATTACACTTTCTTCTCAAGTGCCCATGGAACATCCTCCAGGATAGATCACATTTTGGCTCACAAATCAAGCCTCGGTAAATTTAAAAATATTGAAATCATATCAAGCACCTTTTCCAACCACAACACTATGACATTAGAAATGAATTACAAGGAAAAAAACGTAAAAAACAAACACATGGAGGCTAAACAATACGTTACTAAATAACCAAGAGATCACTGAAGAAATCAAAGAGGAAATCAAAAAATACCTAGAGACAAATGACAATGAAAACACGATGATGCAAAACCTATGGGATGGAGAAAAAGCAGTTCTAAGAGGGAAGTTTACAGCAATACGGTCCCTCCTCAAGAAACAAGATAAATCTCAAATAAACAACCTAACCTTACACCTAAAGGAACTAGAGAAAGAAGAACAAACAAAGCCCAAAGTTAGCAGAAGGAAAGAAATCATAAAAACCAGAGCAGAAATAAATGAAATAGAAACAAAGAAAACAATAGCAAAGATCAATAAAACTAAAAGATGGTGCTTTGAGAAGATAAACAAAATTGATAAACCTTTAGCCAGACTCATCAAGATAAAGAGGGAGAGGACTCAAATCAATAAAATTAGAAATGAGAAAGAAGAAGTTACAATGGACGCCGCAGAAATACAAAGCATCATAAGAGGCTACTACATGCAACTCTATGCAACTACATGCAACTCTAAAATGGACATACTGGAAGAAATGGACAAATTCGTAGAAAGGTATAATCTTCCCAGACTGAACCAGGAAGAAATAGAAAATATGAGCAGCCCAATCACATGTAATGAAATTGAAACTGTGATTAAAAATCTTCCAACAAACGAAAGTCCAGGACCAGATGGCTTCACAGGTGAATTCTATCCAACATTTAGACAAGAGCTAACACCAACCCTTCTCAAACTCTTCCAAAAAATTGCAGAGGAAGGAACACTCCCAAACTCATTCTACGAGGCCACCACCACCCTGATACCAAAACCAGACAAAGATACTACAAAACAAGAAACTTACAAACCAATAACACTGATAAATATAGATGCAAAAATCCTCAACACAATACTAGCAAACAGAATCCAACAGCACATTAAAAGGATCATACACCATGATCAAGTGGGATTTATCCCAGGGATGCAAGGATTCTTCAGTATATGCAATTCAATCAATGTGATACATCATATTAACAAATTGAAGAATACAAACCATATGATCATCTCAATAGATGCAGAAAAAGCTTTTGAACAAAATTCAACACCCAATTATGATAAAAACTCTCCTGAAAGTGGGCATAGAGTGAACCTACCTCAACATAATAAAGGCCATATATGACAAACCCACAGCAAACATCCTTCTCAATTGTGAAAAACTGAAAGCATTTCCTCTGAGATCAGGAACAAGACAAGGATGTCCACTCTCGCCACTATTATTCAACATAGTTTTGGAAGTCCTAGCCACGGCAATCAGAGGAGAAAAAGAAATAAAAGGAATACAAATTGGAAAAGAAGAATTAAAACTGTCACTATTTGCAGATGACATGATACTATACATAGATAATCCTAAAGATGCCACCAGAAAACTACTAGAGCTAATCAATGAATTTGGTAAAGTTGCAGGATACAAAATTAATGCACAGAAATCTCTTGCATTCCTATACGCTAACAATGAAAGATCAGAAAGAGAAATTAAGGAAACAATCCCATTCACCATTGCAACAAAAAGAATAAAATACCTAGGAATAAACCTACCTAAGGAGGTAAAAGACCTGTACTCAGAAAACTATAAGACACTGATGAAAGAAATCAAAGATGACATAAACAGATAGAGATGTATACCATGTTCTTGGATTGGAAGAATCAATATTATGAGAATGACGATACTACCCAGAGCAGTCTGCATATTCAATGCAATCCCTATCAAATTACCAATGGCATTTTTTACAGAACTAGAACAAAAAAATCTTAAATTTTTTATGGAGACACTAAAGGCCCCGAAAGCAACCTTGAGGGAAAAAAGGGAACTGGAGGAATCAGACTCCCTGACTTCAGACTCTACTACAAAGCTACAGTAATCAAGACAATCTGGTACTGGCACAAAAACAGAAACATAGATCAATGGAACAGGATAGAAAGCTCAGTGATAAATTCACGCACCTATGGTCAACTAATCTATGACAAAGGAGGCAAGGATATACAATAGAGAAAAGACAGTCTCTTCAACAAGTGGTGCTGGGAAAACTGGACAGCTACATGTAAAAGAATGAAATTAGAACACTCCCTAACACCATACACAAAAATAAACTCAAAATGGATTAGAGACCTAAATGTAAGACCGGACACTATAAAACTCTTAGAGGAAAACATAGGAGAACACTCTTTGACATAAATCACAGCAAGATCTTTTTTGACCCACCTCCTAGAGTAGTGGAAATAAAAACAAAAATAAACAAATGGGACCTAATGAAACTTCAAAGCTTTTGCACAGCAAAGGAAACTATAAACAAGATGAAAAGACAACCCTCAGAATGGGAGAAAATATTTGCAAGTGAATCAATGGACAAAGGATTAATCTCCAAAATATATAAACAGCTAATGCAGCTCAATATTAAAAAAACAAACAACCGAGTCAAAAAATGGGCAGAAGACCTAAATAGACATTTCTCCAAAGAAGACATACAGATGGCCAAGAGGCACATGAAAAGCTGCTCAACATCACTAATCACTAGAGAAATGCAAATCAAAACTACAGTGAGGTATCACCTCACACTGGTTAGAAAGAGCATCATCAGAAAATCTACAAACAACAAATGCTGGAGAGGGTGTGGAGAAAAGGGATCCCTCTTGCACTGTTAGTCGGAATATAAATTGATACAGCCACTATGGAGAACAGTATGGAGGTTCCTTACAAAAATTAAAAATGGAATTACCATATGACCCAGCAATCCCACTACTGGGCATATACCCAGAGATAGCCATAATTCAAAAAGACACATGCACCCCAACGTTTATTGCAGCACTATTTACAATAGCCAGGTCATGGAAGCAACCTAAATGCCCATTGACAGACGAATGGATAAAGAAGATGTGGCACATATATACAATGGAATATTACTCAGCCATAAAAAGAAACGAAATTGGGTCATTTGTAGAGACGTGGATGGAAACAAATATCGTATATTAACGCATACATGTGGAGTCTAGAAAAATGGTACAGATGAACCAGTTTACAAGGCAGAAATAGAGACACAGATGTAGAGAACAAACGTATGGACACCAAGGGGGGAAAGCGGGGGGTGGGTGGTGGTGGTGGGATGAATTGGGATACTGGGATTGACACATATACAGTAATATGTATAAAATAGATAAGTAATAAGAACCTGTTGTATAAAAATAAATAAATAAATAAATAATTTTTTTAAAGTTTGGAAAAAACAAAGTGATCTTATAGTAACGGGAAAATGTCTCTGCATATCTTTTAAAGAATAATTTTGAACTATTACCTGTCATCAACAGAGTATTTCCAAAGTACAATTATTCCAGCAACACAAGATATCAATTAGAAGCTTAATAACCAAAGCAAAAGAAGCTGGAGGCTTGAGGTAACATTTCTAAATTGTCTACCAATAGCTGACAAAAAGGAAGCAATTGCTATTGTCTGAATTGCTAAAAAAAAAGAGGATTTTAGCAATGTTATCTGAAAAACAGTATAAAGAAATCAACCCAGTGGAAGCACAACAATAAAATGCATGACCCTTTGCTCCTCAGTATCCTGAGCCCTGGAAGGGCTGTTCAGAGTCAGTACAACAATGGGATGTAAAATATATTGCAGGAAAAATAAAACCTTTATATTGAACATGATTTGAAATAACTGTGTGCTGAAAAAAAAGGGTATAGGTAAAAGTGTCAGAGGAACATCAGATAAAATCCAGAGATAGGATAAAAAGTTTTTAAAAAGTAGATATAAAATTTTTTTTTCCTGGAAAAAAGAAGGCTAGCCAAACACTTAATAATAATTTTCAAATATAGGGAAGTTTCACATAAAGTAGATGTGATTGGTTGATTTTTAGGTCCGCTGGGAGTTAAACAGCAACCACTTGAAAGAAAGAAATGACTGAAAGAAAGAAAATATTTCTTAACCATGAAGGACTTACCATTTGGTATTAACCATCAATGGAATATGTAGATTGTCCTTCAAAAGTTAGTTTCAATAAACTGTATTTTCTTTTCATATTTAGGATTTAAGCATTAATCTGCCAGAAAATATAAGAATATTCTTTCGAAAGACCTGCTACAATCAGGCAGCTATGCATGGACTCTTGTTTAGTCCATCTCCAAACTGGCACATTCTTTGATTCATTCATTTAAACAATATATCCATCTAACCCAGCCTCCTACTAATACAGGTATTGCTCCAAAATCCTTCTCTCCCATAGCTCACTGGTATTCCTTTTGGGAAGAAGATAATAGCCTAAAAATTGCCAACACACACACACACGCACACATGCTAATAAGAAACAGAAGCCTAGTGTATTATCTGAAGATTCTATATTATATATAGTAAAGGCAAAAAAACCCAAGCCTAAATTTCAATAATATAATCTCAAAATATACTGGACAGAATCTTTTTGTTTTGTAATTCACCAGGCTAATTAATATTTAAGTATTTCACTATATTGTACTATTATTTAGATTTGAAAGAGTTGATATGTTTAGAAATAAGTAACCTTAATGAAAATAACTCTGTCCGACCTAAGAATCTAATATTTTTCAATTTAAAAATAATACACATGCCTAAAGGGCAAATTTATTTTATTCTTATTTTAAAAGGGGATTTCAGATTTTCAAAACTTGCTTTTTCTAAAACATTTATATAGTCAAGTGATATTTTTCCAAATGACTTTACAATGAAGTAAATTGGTGCATTGACTATATTCACAGGGTATTTTATGTAAGCATCCCTAGCTTGTTAGTCTAATTCAGAAACTCTAGATTTAAATATATCTTAGTATAAGTTTTGTCTTGAGTGGTATAAATGCATCTTTGGGGACAGGTATTAAAAGAAGCCTCCATGGAAAATTAAGGAAGTTAAAGTCCAGAAGACCTGAGACTTGGAGGTCAGTTCTCTGAACTTTTAGGCATACTTCCTACATGAAGAAAACTCACTAGACATGACCATAAATAACTATGCCCTTCATTTAGGCTCAGGATTGTCTTTTTTCTGTGAAACCCAGGATGCTGCTTACTCATCCAGATAAAATGTTGCTGGGCCTCCTCTTATAGCAGACGCTTTAGTTAGCAGTTGTGCTGAACATCTCATATGTTCTGACACCACTGACAAGGACAGAAGCACAGCATATTTTTTCATTAAGCATCCATATGAGGAACTCTTCAAGGATGGGCTCACACAAGAGGCGGATGAGATTATTTACATGGATGGGCCATTACAGAGTTCAAGAAAAATGTTGAATAAAGTCACGCTTCTCAAACCACTGGGCTATAAACTGAATTTACCAACCTACCAAATTCATAATAAATAAAACATGTATCATCAGTGAATACTAGCATAGCTAATGTTTCGATCACTGCAACTAATCCACGATGGAAATGGATCAATTGGAATCTGCACATCATTTTATCATTCAGATAATATAGAAAAGCAAAGAATAAAAACATCTTGTCTAGGGCATGAGCTTGATAACTGAATGACACCTTTTAATCTTCACTGTCGAATTCATTCATACATGATATGACTGATTTCCTGGAAGCTAAGGAAATTATTTTACTGTGCCAATATTTGCAGGATAAGGGAAATAATTGCTTGAGTAAGGTTTTCTTTATCTCCCTTTCTGCTAGTCTGACTTCAGGGTGAGTTTACAGAGAGAATGAAATGCCCAAATTACAGTTTCATCAAACCACCTTCAGCTGTTCTCAAGAAAGTAAATTAGCCTCTTCGCCCATTTCATTGAGAGATGGATTATTTCTTTCCTTGCTTCTCCTCTAGAAAGGCAGAAGTTGTAACTTTCGTTTGGATGCTTGTGGGTAGCAGAGTGTAATGGGGAGCAGATTAGTATTTGAGGACTTGATAACATCTAGAAGCCAGTCAACGAGGTAAGTGTTCATCACCACAACATCATGGCTTCCACTGGCAAAAAGTTCACCGAAAAGGGACATTACAATGAGCTGATGAAAAACATTTGGTCCCAAAGCTATAAACATGTTTTCTCAAGCAGAAGTGGAAAAAGATTTGGCTCTTCAAGTAAACAAGAGTGGAATTAGGAACAAAAATGTCATAAAGGGGCAGATCAGTGGTCCGTCAGACTGCAGTCTGTCTCTGACAGAGGCACCAAGGGACGCTGAGAAGCAGGTATGCCCGTCGTTTTCCGTGACCCTCATCTCAGAGGTGAAGGGTATGTTCTGAACTTTCCTAACTTCTCCATCAGGCTTGGGGAAGGAATCACAGGATGTCAGACCCAGGGAGGATCACTTAATGCTTGAGGAAAGTAATTCAGGATGAGCAGAAGTTTTATTCTGCATTATTTTTCAGGATAAGTGTGACTAGTTCAAACTAAAGAACTCTTAAAAAGGTAATGTTAGCATTTAATAAAGCATGACTCTGCTTAATGGTATAGACCATATTTACTTCCCTTTTTCATACTAAATGTTTAAAATAAAAACCAGAGATATCTCAAAAGTCACTGCTGTTAGGAATCTGAGCCAACTAGAAATTAAATGTGCATCACTACCTTAAAGCCTCTGAGGGTTTGGAAGGTAGAATTAATCTCTGTTAAAATTCATTCAGAGACTTCCCTGGTGGTCCAGTGGTTAAGACTCTTTGCTTCCACTGCAGGGGGCACAGGTTCAATCCCGGGTTGGAGAACTTAAGATCCCGCATGCTGCACCGTGCAGCCAAAAAAAAAAAAAAAAAAAATTCATTCAAACTACAAGTATTTATTGTGCACTCACTATCTGTAAGGCAGTGAACTAGGTAATAACAAGGATATTGCTAAAGCTTTGATTCTAAGACAACTAATTAAACAGACATATACAAGTAATTTAAAAATAAGAGATCTACTAGAAAAGAAGTGACTGTCTCTTCATGTTTTATGTGCAATATGTTCTCAAAACATAAAAAGAAATAGAAGGATGACCAGTCAAGTGTAGTTGATGAAGAGCACAGACAGAACTGTCAGTGTATGCATCCTAACTCCAACATTGGTGATTTGGATAGGTTACTGCCTAAGTTTCCTCGTCCACAAATTGGGGATGGAAAGGGTATCTGTATCACCAGGTATCTGTAAGGATTATATGACTTAATACATCTAAAGAACTTATATAAAAGTAACTAGTACATAGAAGTGCTAGTTGAGGTTATTATTTCAGACATAAATACCTTTAAACATGCTAACTTTTCCCCAAAACTACCACCACACGCATTTCAAACTGGAAAAACATTTTTAGATATTAGATAGCACGGAAAACTTTTACTTTTACACTTAATGATGTGACCACTAAAATAGTTTTAGTTGCTCCAATTTAGTTGCAAAGTTCCTGCTGTGACTGATGCCCTTCCAGAAGGAAAATGATATAAGTGTTCGCACATTTCATCTTAAAATTGCCAGGCTGGAAACCACAAAACATAGATATTCAGCTGCTTGATCATTGCTCTGCTTTGGCTTATAGTACTGACCAGGGGGATACATACCCAAAATTCTCTGCTTCAGGCCAGATATTTTTATGGCTCTGAACTAATTGCATCCTACTGTAAAATTACAACAAAAAGTCGGTGCACAACTGAACTGCACCAGTCGGTTTGCTTCTGAATATGCTCCACTCTGTGGAAGCCTAACTGCCTCTGAGACACCGAGACCCACACAGCTCCATTCCAGCCCATGCACATCTCTACTCAGGGTCTCTCACCTCCAAGACAGTCTTGGCATAGAATTTTTCCGAGGATCCTTAGGCTGTTGGCTCAATTGCGAAGGAGTGTAAACTGGGAAGAGGTGAGCAGTGTAAAATAAGGATGGATGAGAATGAAGGACAAAGAAAATAGAAGTATCTGTCTGATCAAGATAGACTCTCCAGGAACTATACAATAATGGCACTGGTTTGCTTAGGCAAGAAATTGTATCTGAAAGACCTTTCAAAAGAGATGAAATAAATGGTCAGATGAGAGGCGGAGTTATTTGAATAAATGTATAACCTTTTCTACTGTGAAAGTCAACACTTATTTGACTATACGATCAGGCAATGAGAGAATAGAATTTGGAGTCAGTAGGCTGGGTTAAAACCTTCGTTCTTCTACTTATGAGCTGCAAGAACTTGGGCCATAAAATGTAACTACCATAAGCATCAGCTTGATGTAATGTTTAAATGGAATGATGTAAAACTCCAGGAACAAAGTGAACACTCAGTCAATAATAACTATTAATATAAAAAATGCACTGTGTTTAATTTTTAAATTAATGTCTTGTTCAAGCTTTTAAGATGGCAATAAAAGAGAATAAAGATAATAAAACAGTGCTTTGTTGATGGGTAAAATTTATTACTTTAAAATAAAGAAAATCTTAGATAAAAGTCAGAGCTCTGTTTCTAAGAATGATGCACTGTTTAAAGCAAAAAACTTTAGTCCCTGAAACTAAGAAGCAATAATTTGACAAAGAAATAAAGGATGGAAAAAAATAAGTGAAGCTAAGTCTTGAGACTATGCATTGCCCATTTGTTACACCTTCTCGTTCGCTCTCCTATGTCTCTTAACCCCTCTTGCATTATTTCCCATGTTTTTGTCTCTCTGTGCTGCACTCTAGTTTCTTCAGTTCTCTATTCCCATTTAAAATTCTCTCTTCAGCTCATTCTAGTCTGTGATAAACCATCTATATATGTACTCTATTTATATTTTTATTCACTTTTTATTTTTTACTTTACTGATAAACAACCTTTATTTATCTTCAAATTAATTTTTATGGTAGTATAGTTGCTTTACAATGTTGTGTTAGTTTCTACTGTACAGCAAAATGGATCAGCTATACATATACATTTTTAAATGCAATTATTACATTTTTATTTCTAGAAATCCTCATTAGTTTTTCTTTTTAATCTGCTTGCATTGTGCTTATATTTTCAAGCCTCTTTATTTCCTCAAATTTTTTAATATATGATTTTATACCCTATGTCAAACATATTCAATGTTTTAATCATATGCATGGGTGATTCTGCTCTCAATTGTTTCAGCTGTCTCATGTTCATGGACCCCTCTTTCTTTTCGTAACTGGTGAGTTTTGACTGGGAGATGCTCTTTTTCCTTGGGATTTATCTGTGGAAATATTTTGAGATGTGATATGAAGGCATGCATTTCTGGAAAGGGTTTGTTTTAGTTCTGTGGGGCATCTGGGGATACCACTAGTCCAGGACCAAGCATTTAAAATCAAAATCCTGGCTTGGTGTTCACACTGTACCAAGATAGTTTTCATTTGAGCTACAGTGCTATGCAAGAGTTGCTCGTGACTGCAAATTTTCAGGAGAATTTTCTTTCCCTCTCCATTTGCTGTCATAGTTTGGAACAGACAGTTTTCTTTGTAGTCTCCTGAGGAAAGGGACAGGTTTATTTCTAGTTCATCTGTGTGCTAAAGGTGCAGCCTTTTAAGGTCCTGGCTTTATGGGGGGCCTCCCATTAAACTTCTCACCTTCAGCTTTGTCTTCTTTTCCTAGCTTTGTAAAACCTTGAAAACTGTGCTCAAATACTACTGGTTGGAAAAATGACTTCAAGGCAAAAGCCAGCTTCAGTATTTTTTTTAATCTCTGTTTTTTAAAGGTAAGAATATGTTGTATGAAATCACAGTCAAGCCTTCTAATACTGATATAAAGACAATTCAAAAAAAAAAAAAAGCTGAAAGAAAGCCATTCTATTTATAAAAAGCAGAAAAACCAAAAACTTGATTCAGTGCTATCAGAAAATATGCAATAGTATGAATGATAAAGGATATATAAAACATGTAGTCTCTAGATAATTTTCTCAGTAGGTCATCAAATGACCCTTAGCCTCCTCTGAAAGAATCCATGAAAATATCTGTGAAAGTGTATCCAAAGAAATATTTTCATTATTTCAAATGAAATGCCATATTTACCTTCAAAAGGGGCCAAAGAGAAAGGTTTTTTTGTTTGTTTGTATGTTTGACTAGAATTGTATTTACCTTGCAAAGTAATACAGTTTGGCCTGTATGAAACAAAAACTCTGAGAATTATGTATGTGTTTGATTAATATAGAGTGAATTGTTTAATACTTGGCTAATGATAAAATAATTGGGGGATAAGTCTTTTGCACTTTATATTAAGACTGGTAACCATATAGGGCTTTTGAAGATTTCTATATTACATCAATATACCATGGGTGGTTGATTAAAAATGGGAGGTTGTTATAGTAAGTAAAAAGGTGAATTCATCAGATGCTAAAACACTACCCACTCATGATTATTCTACCGGAAAATTCATCCAGTTCAACTTCTTCCAAACTATTCTATTGTTATAAGTATATAAACTACTTACATTGTGAATATTTTTATTCTTCACTTTCTCTAAGCATGCTTTTTGTAAAAATGAAGTTTTATCTCTGTTCTCCTTTTCCTTCTACTTTACTTCTCATTTGTCAAAATGTCAACCCTTAATTTCAGTTGCCTTTCTTGTTTATCCTTTAAATCTTAATTTATTCCTAACTTTACTTGTCCTTTTCCTAACTATCACAGAATCCCGTTATTCCAGAAAATCTATTCAAAATATTGTAATCCCCTTATGTGCTAGGAGAATATACATTGGCTGATTCCCAACACTTTTTAGTTTCTATCTTCAATTGCTATTTCTCTCTGAATATCCTGTATAAAACTTTGAGATTCACAAGTCTCCTGACTGAACTGAACTTGTACTGTAAACAGAAGCCCTGTTCCTTTCTGAGATGCGTTGTAGCTGCCTCCTAGGCTAATGGAATTAAAGTCACATACAGTTGCAGGGTGCGCAAGTTACAGGAATGGAGTACTCTTTGTATATTACCATTTATACTTATTGAAATGGTACTTTTTATTCCTAATTATGGTTATTGATGAAGTCTGGCATGAGTGAACCATTGCAGAAGTCATTAGAATTAGGCTTTTTGCATAAGCAAAACACGAAGAACAACTGTAGCTGTGAAAATATTTCATAAAGCTACTTTAGAAGTGGGATCTCACTATAGCCAAGTTCTGCAAGCTAAGACTTATACACAGCTTTGCCTCTTAAGCTTCTTGTATTGTGTGATCACCACTCTGGCTTTCACAAAAAGAACAGAAGGATAAAGTCAAAACCAACATTGCACTTTCTTAAGCATTTCAGCAAAGTAAAAAAGAAACTGTGTGCAACAGAGGAATTCAAAACTAGCATATTCAATCATTAGTTAATAATAATAAATCAATGAGACACAAGCAGGGCAAGAGAGGGTAAGAATCCTTTGAATAGAGTTAATCCGTTCCTTATACTACTGAGTACCTGCTACCTATTTTCATTAAATACATAGTTTTTCTTTCAATTTCATCAAATAAATCAGAGAAGAACAGCTAACAGGGAGAAGTACAAGTGACTTGAAAGAATAAAGCAAGCTGTTTTAAGTATTAAGATTTGAGCAAGAAAAAAAGAAAGAAATCATTCAAATGGTGATGAACCAGTCAAACACATGTGCAAAAGAAAGCTTGCCTCCATCAGCGAAATGCACAAATTAATAATTTACCAGTAAGTGGTAAAGGCATTTATCACAGAAATGTCAATAAAATCATCTCCTCCCACCATATACATTTTCTTTACAAGGGCAAAAAAGCATTTCCTTTACATGATGTCTTAAAATCACCTCTGGCCTAAAATAATGGTTATTTCAAGGCCAAAGGCAAAGACAAGACTCACTGGTAATAAAGAGAGCCACTAAAGTAAGTTATATCCTAGACATTTTTTTCATAATTTTTTTACAGATATCAACAGATGATTCAGAGATGGATGGGACTTATCTCTAAACTTTCCCATTTTACCTAAGAAGCAAGTAGTTTGCTTCTTTTATTATTCACACTTCTACATTTATTTTAAAAGGGAGAGGGGACTTCCTGGTGGTGCAGTGGTTAAGAATCCACCTGCCAATGCAGGGGACATAGGATCAAGTCCTGGTCCAGGAAGATCCCACATGCCGTGGAGCAACTAAGCCCGTGCGCCACAACTACTGAGCCTGCGCTCTAGAGCCCGTGAGCCACAACTACTGAGCCCGCGTGCCACAACTACTGAAGTCCACATGCCTAGAGCCCATGCTTCGCAACAAGAGAAGCCACCGCACTGAGAAGCCTATGTACTGCAACGAAGAGTAGTCCCCGCTCACCACAACTAGAGAAAGCCCCCACACAGCAATGAAGACCCAACACAGCCAAAAATAAATGAATAAAATAAATTTATAAATAAATAAATAAATAAAAAAGGAGAAATTGGGCTTCCCTGGTGGCTCAGTGGTTAAGAATCCGCCTGCCAATGCAGGGGACATGGGTTCGAGCCCTGATCCAGGAAGATCCCACATGCCGCGGAGCAACTAAGCCCATGCGCTACAACTACTGAGCCTGCGCTCTACAGCCCGCGAGCCACAACTACTGAGCCCACGTACCACAACTACTGAAGCCTGTGCACCTAGAGCCTGCGCTCTGCAACAAGAGAAGCCACCGCAATGAGAAGCACGACACCGCAATGAAGAGTACCTCTGCTCGCTGCAACTAGAGAAAGCCTGCACGCAACAACGAAGACCCAACACAGCCAAAATAAATAAATAAAATAAATTTTAAAAAAATTTTTAAAAGAAGGGAGAAATTGAATGATACAAACATAAACATATGCATGCAAAATTAATTTCTAATAAATTATGTATTTTATATTACATTATTTGACTATGATATACTATGGAGGCAAGATTCAGGAGAAGCTTTTTTAGTAGTCCTACAATTTAGTTTGCTAATTTGGGAGCAGATTTTTAATTTTATCTTTAAAGAATATCAAAGAACGCAGATTTTATCACCGTCAGTGGTTTATATTGAAATGTTTAATTTGTTTTATGTCAAGAAGTTTTTTCTTAGATGAACTGAAATTTCTCCTTATAATTTAAGGCCATTTATCTTACTCTGACCTTGATGTTGACAGAGAAGTGGTGAACAGTGTTCCTAAAATGACCATTTATATATTAGAGCCAATAATTAAGTCGTCTCTGAGCCCTCTACATTCCAGAGTAGACATTTGTAAGTTCTTTAGCTTTTTCTGATAGGATTTACCTCCAATTGTTTCTAAATCAATCTCTCTCTCTCTCCATTTCTCTCTCTGGCTCTCTCTTCTTTGTTTACTTTTCCTCAATCTCTTAAGCTTGTTCACATTTTCCTTATGAGATGATCATAACCATTGATTATTATTTCCCAGACTTTATAACCTTTATTTTTTATTTGCATGCCAGTATAGTACTTATTTAAAAACACTGCACTTTTTCGTTCAGGGAATATCTCTAACTTTAGTATATGTCAAAAGACTGTAACCCAAATCATATTTCCTATTGAAACAGTGGCATAATAGGCAATTAGTTAAAGAAAGTATCCTGGTAGAGTGAAAAGAGCATGAGTTAGAAACAGAGAGGTGAGAATCCTACCTCTGACACCTAGAAGCCTGAGAACAACATTAACTCCCTGGGTGTCTGTTTACTCTTTTTTTTTTTTCCCGCATATAATATTTTATTTGATCTCCCCAGTGGAATCTTTTTTGTTTGTTTGTTTTTTAACACCTTTATTAGAGTATAATTGCTTTACAATGGTGTGTTAGTTTCTGCTTTATAACAAAGTGAATCAGCTATACATACACATATATCCCCATATCTCCTCCCTCTTGCGTCTCCCTTCCATCCTCCCTATCCCACCCCTCCAGGTGGTCACGAAGCACCGAGCTGATCTCCCTGTGCTATGTGGCTGCTTCCCACTAGCTATCTATTTTACATTTGGTAGTGTATATATGTCCATGCCACTCTCTCACTTCGTCCCAGCTTACCCTTCCCCCTCCCCATACCCTCAAGTCCATTCTCTAGTAGGTCTCTGTCTTTATTCCCATCTTGCCCCTAGGTTCTTCATGACCATTTTTTCCCCTTTATATTGCATATACATGTGTTAGCATACGGTATTTGTTTTTCTCTTTCTGACTTACTTCACTCTGTATGACAGACTCTAGGTCCATCCACCTCACTACAAATAACTCAATTTTGTTTCTTTCTATGGCTGAGTAATATTCCATTGTATATATGTGCCACATCTTCTTTATCCATTCATCTGTCGATGGACATTTAGGTTGCTTCCATGTCTTGACTATTGTAAATAGAGCTGCAATGAACATTGTGGTACATGACTCTTTCTGAATTATGGTTTTCTCAGGGTATAGGCCCAGTAGTGGGATTGCTGGGTCATATGGTAGTTCTATTTTTAGTTAGTTTTTTTTTTTTAAACATCTTTATTGGAGTGTAATTGCTTTACAATGGTGTGTTAGTTTCTGTTTTATAACAAAGTGAATCAGTTATACATATTCATATGTCCCCATATCTCTTCCCTCTTGCGTCTCCCTCCCTCCCACCCTCCCTATCCCACCCCTCTAGGTGGTCACAAAGCACCGAGCTGATCTCCCTGTGCTATGCGGCTGCTTCCCACTAGCTATCTATTTTATGTTTGGTAGTGTATATATGTCCATGCCACTCTCTCACTTCGTCCCAGCTTACCCTTCCCCTTCCCCGTACCCTCAAGTCCATTCTCTAGTAGGTCTCTGTCTTTATTCCCATCTTGCCCCTAGGTTCTTCATGACCATTTTTTCCCCTTTATATTGCATATACATGTGTTAGCATATGGTATTTGTTTTTCTCTTTCTGACTTACTTCACTCTGTATGACAGACTCTAGGTCCATCCACCTCACTACAAATAACTCAATTTTGTTTCTTTTTATGGCTGAGTAATATTCCATTGTATATATGTGCCACATCTTCTTTATCCATTCATCTGTCGATGGACATTTAGGTTGCTTCCATGTCCTGGTTATTGTAAATAGAGCTGCAATGAACATTTTGGTACATGACTCTTTTTGAATTATGGTTTTCTCAGGGTATATGTCCAGTAGTGGGATTGCTGGGTCGTATGGTAGTTCTAGTTTTAGTTTTTTAAGGAACCTCCAAACTGTTCTCCATAGTGGCTGTATCAATTTACATTCCCACCAACAGTGCAAGAGGGTTCCCTTTTCTCCACACCCTCTCCAGCATTTGTTCTTTGTAGATTTTTTGATGATGGCCATTCTGACTGGTGTGAGGTGATACCTCATTGTAGTTTTGATTTGCATTTCTCTAATGATTAGTGATGTTGAGCATCCTTTCATGTGTTTGTTGGCAATCTGTATATCTTCTTTGGAGAAATGTCTATTTAGGTCTTCTGCCCATTTTTAGATTGGGTTGTTAGTGTTTTTGATATTGAGCTGCAATGAGCTGATTGGAAATTTTGGAGATTAATCCTTTGTCAGTTGCTTTGTTTGCAAATATTTTCTCCCTTTCTGAGGGTTGTCTTTTCGTCTTCTTTATGGTTTCCTTTGCTGTGAAAAGCTTTTAAATTTCATTCGGTCCCATTTGTATATTTTTGTTTTTATTTCCATTTCTCTAGGAGGTGCGTCAAAAAGATCTTGCTGTGATTTATGTCCTACCGTGTTCTGCCTATGTTTTCCTCTAAGAGTTTTACAGTGTCTGGCCTTACATTTAGGTCTTTAATCCATTTTGAGTTTATTTTTGTGTATGGTGTTAGGGAGTGTTCTAATTTCACTCTTTTACATGTAGCTGTCCAGTTTTCCCAGCACCACTTATTGAATATTGATGAGGCTGTCTTTTCTCCATTGTATATTCTTGCCTCCTTTATCAAAAATAAGGTGACCATATGTGTGTGGGTTTATCTCTGGGCTTTCTATCGATCTATATTTCTGTTTTTGTGCCAGTACCATACTGTCTTGATTACTGTAGCTTTGTAGTATAGTCTGAAGTCCAGGAGCCTGATTCCTCCCACTTTGTTTTTCTTTCTCAAGATTGCTTTGTCTATTCTGGGTCTTTTGTGTTTCCATACAAATTGTGAAATTTTTTGTTCTGTGAAAAATGCCATTGGAAAGTTTGATAGGGATTGCATTGGATCTGTAGATTGCTTTGGGTAGTATAGTCATTTTCACAATGTTGATTCTTCCAATCCAAGAACATCTATTTACTCTTATGTAAATTGAAGACAATAATATCTACCTTACAAGGATAGGAAATTTAATGAGATAATTATGTGGATGTCCAGTGGCAAAATAAAATCTCAAAGAACGATTGATACTATTTTTCCTACTACTAGTATTATTGCCATTATACACCTGACCAAAAGCCTATTGTCCAACTGTTTTACAGAAATGACCACAAGAGCTAGTTTAGCAATATATATCATGGGAATACATGTATATGTATAGCTGATTCACTTTGTTATAAGGCAGAAACTAACATACCATTGTAAAGCAATTGTACACCAATAAAGATGTTAAAAAACAAAAACAATATACATCATATACCAGAACCTGTAAAGTATGTACAAATGTGTCAAAGAGGACAAAACAGTAACGTTACATTCATTTGAGAGCCTGTATGTAGTAGACTGTGAATTGAGAAAGCAAAGGCTACAAAGGACATGTTTAGAAGAGTAAGAGCTGGGAAGATTTGCAGAACAGGAGGCTGACTGTGCCTGAGGCAGGAAAGTGTGGAGACAGCAGGAGAAGAGTTGAGCTGACAGGAAAGGGTCCCAGGTGGTCCAGGGCTGTGGGGTCAGGCCACATGTGACAGAACCCATTAGAAAGCAGAGTGAATGGGCAACAAAATCTTCCTCCCCCACCCCCTCCAGAATTCATATGGCGTTACATCTGAAACTCTTTAATCCTATTTCAAGTGCCAAGTCTTTTTCCTAATTCCTATAAACAGATGGTATCTTTCCCTCTGAAACACCACAGTGTTTTGCTTATATTGCTTTTCTGACATTTACTTTAATTTAACTCAACAAATACTTATTAAGCGCCTACTACATGCAGGCAGCATAATGAGTACTGGAAAACAGTGAAAATCACAAACACAGATCCCTCCCTTTGTGAAGCTCACACTCAATGGGGGAAAGTGGGAAGCCAGATCATATAGTAAACATAATAATGAATAAACTGTATTACACATTTGAGGGTGATCAAACGCTATGTGGATCAGAATAAGAAAAATGGATGAAGAAAGGAGTGAGGGTGTCAGTTGACATTTTAAATGGGTGGCCTCTTTGAGAAGGTGACATTTAAATAAAGTTTTCAAGGAGAACAAGTTAGAACTATGATGATATCCAGAATAACATCATTCCCAGATCAAAGGCCCTAGTGTGGGAGGGAGTTTAGTTGGATTTCAGGAAAAGCAGAAGAGTTGGTGGAGCACGATTACCATGAGTGAATGGATACTAATAAGAAGAGGTAAAGTCAGAGGGATAAGAGAATAAGGGTCAGGGGTCTATGGAGGACTTGGGAAGAATAGGGTGAGTGGAGATCAGGTAGGGCCTCATGGGTCACTGTAAAGACTTTATCTTTTATTCTAATTTTGGTGGGGAATCATTGTAGGGTTTCTAGCAAAGAAGTGGCACTCTCTGGTTTAGGTTTTAAAAATGATCACTTTGAGCGCTTGGTTAAAAATATACTGTAGGGTTGCAGGACTAGAAGCAGAGAGAGCTTTTAAGAAACTACTGTGGCACTATGGTGGTGATTCCGACCAGTATAGCAACAGTAATGGTGGGGAGAAGAAGTCAAATTCTGGAAATATTTTACAGCAGACACCATAAGATTTCCTGATGAATAGGGTGAGAAAAAGGGAGACTCAAATGTGGCCTGAGAACTTAGAGTTGCCATCCACTGAGACGGCTCATATCGTATTTTGCCTTGAAATATATTTATTTATGAAAACTTTTATATATAAGAGCCCAGTATTTAGAGTTACACAGATCTGACTTCATATCCTGCTTGTTCACTTGTTAGATGTCTGACCCTGTGGAAATCACTGAACTTCTTAAGTCTTAGTTTCCTCATCAATAAAATGGGTTAAAAATGCCAAATCCCAAGTTTTCTGTATGGAGTAAATGGGATAATACATGCAAAGCATTTCACAAAGTGCCTCGTACATAATAAATGCTTGTTAAATGAAAGATGTGCTTTACTGTGACTCTTAATATAATTACTGTTTTCATTTCATATGTTTTATGGGTTATGTTCTTGAAAGAAGACACCGTCCTATTATTATTATTATTATTTTTTTTTCTCTACAGAGTAACACTGTCCTGTATCTAGAGTTAGTATGGGCTCTCTCGCTGTACTAACTGTGGCCTGGTTGACACCACACTGTGGGTGGGGAACCTGGTATCAGAAGGGACAAAAGATGCAAATGGCGGATTGGCCCTTTCATATTCACTTCTAAAGACAATAGAAATCATACATATTTTCCTCTTTAGCCATACAAGAATTTTAAATTAAGTCTGGAATACGTTGGTAGAGTAACAAAAGTTGAATTTCCTCTCCCCCACTTTTTTTATTCGTATTCGCTATGACCCTTTGTGGGTTTTTCTCTGCTTGCCAATTCTTTCCTTTTACTCTATGTAATTTCATTTGGTCTCTAAAGTATATCAAACTTGTTATAAGAATTGCTGAAAAGTGTTCTTGTTTTTAAAGGATCCTCTTTAAATTTGCTTAAGTCATTTTGAAATCTGTTCCTCTCTCCCAAGCTTGTAGCAATCCTCTCCAACTTGGTACCACATGTAAATTTAATGAGCATTCGCTCACTTTCATCATCCAGGTCATTGGGTCACTGATTCTTATTTCCCTTTGTGCTTTTAGAGTAAAGAGACTCTCTCAATCCAGCTCTTCCAGTCTTCCTATCTATGGACAGTATTTTCCTGTTTCCATTGCACTTTTACGATAAAAGCATCCTCATTTTCAACCTACTATTAAAATGGAAAATTTGTTATTTCCCAGGATGTAACTCTCGCTCTCTCTCTCTCTCTCTTTTTTAAAAAACTAGTTCTCATTTTTTTCTCTTCCCATTCTAAAAATATATATGTAATTTTAGGAGTTGTTTTTTTTTTTTCTTTTAATACTGGCCTTGAGACGGTCCATATTGAACATCACTCACTATTTCTTCAAAATTCAAATCCACAGAAATTAGTATCTGGTTTGTTGGTTCCTAACCTATATTTCTTTATAATCTTCTCTACCCCTATAATACAGTTCTATATAAAAAGTTGTTTAAAGTGTAATAAAATTACTATGCAGGAAAATTACAAAAAACAGAAGTGGGAATAATTAGAATAATTATTAAGGGAATAATTACAAAAGATGATAAGCAAGCAAAGCACTGATGCAATCAGAGGTTGACTGTTGGCAGAGGTTAATGTAGCCTAGTAACAGGGATCTTCGGGGAGGAGAGCACAGAAGACCAGTGGCAAGAAGTGACAATCAAAAGAAAAAAAATGGGCTACATGCTACAACTCTAGTTGCTACAATCTTTTCTGAAATGTCCAGATCTATCATATTACTTCCATCTCTACCACACCTACAGGAATATTCTTTCTAGAATACAAATTTATTTATACAATGTTATTCCTTTGCTTGAAACGCTTCATTGGTTCCTATTCATCTTCTGGATAAAGTTCAGACTTCTTAGTGTTGCATAACAGGTCCTCCAAGTTCTTACCAGATTATCTCCCCAGCCTGTCTACTATCCCAAATCCTCACTATGGTATGGCCATGTTGAACTCCTTGATGTTCCACTCAGTCACCATTGTGTTGCTTTCCTGAGCCAATTCTACAGAATAGTCCTTTTTTGCCATTTTTTCACTCCCCTTACCCTTACCCTCATGGTTCTGTGTATCTTATACATATTTCTATCCTAACTCTTAAGATTCTGAGGTTGGTTGGCATCCGTTACTTTTATCCAGCCATCATATTCTTTGGGAAACCCTATTTCAAGTGATCCCATTGGACCTGCCAATTGTATGACCTATCTTTCCCACCAGAGGATGAGCTTATGACCCATGCTAGCCATTCAGAATGTCCATAGGGACTGTCCATCCCATGGACATAGGGATTGGCCAATGGCACTCTATTACTTAATCAGAACAAATCATAGCTTTGGGGAGAAACGAATTCTGTCGTGAGGGAGGCAGTTTACTCATTCCCCAAGCTCATTAGGATCACAAGCTTGAGGACTCTATCCGCCTAAACTTCTTTTTAGGCCACCTATCTAAGAATCATCTAGAAATTAAGTCAGAGACAAAGAGCCAAGAAATCAATGGGAGGTAGATTTCTGATGACCTTGTTAAAATGCGTGGATTCAACCATTCCTAAACATAACAACGCCTCAGACTTACCAGTTTTTCAGTCAACAAATTCTTTTTTAATGTTTAAGATGGTTTCAGTTAAGTTTCTACATTTAAAATGGAAACATTGCTGTTAATACTCAAATGCTACTACACTGACTTATTTATATGCTATTCCTCCTTTGTGTCTTATTACTGTTATATCCCAAGCACTCAGCACACAGTGCCTGGAACATAAGTTGGGGCTTACAAATGATTTTGGAATGAATGTTCCAGCCAAGTTTATTGATCAAATATGACAGTGTTTAAGAACGTTGGCTCTGGAACCTGATTCCCTGGGAAACATATCCTTGGATTGACCATGATTCAATATCTTCATCTTTAAAATGAGGATCATGAAATAATAACCCCTAAAGGGGATTATGAGATTTAAGTGAGTTAATGAATGTATAGAGTTTAACACAGTGCCTAGCACAGAGTAAGCATTCAATAAACGTTAGCAGTTGATATTATGGCTGTACAAGTATCTATATTACCTGTCATATACATCCCAGAATGACACAGTTTATCCATTCCATCCACAGAGTTAAATTGGTTATTGTATATTACCCACATACTAATTGCTGACAGAAAGAGTCTGAGAGAAGCCAAATTGGAGAAGTAGTCTAAAACTCTAAATATACATCAAGGCTTGATATAGAGATTATCAAACTGAAGCCCCTGAGATTATAGCCAAATTGTTCTGAGCTTTGTTTTTCCACATTTGCACTGAAGATTATTTTTCAGACATGCCAGCAGGTACCTGGGCCACTGTTTTTCACCACATTTTTAGAAGTTTGATTTGACACCATGTAGGTGAATTCAAACAATGAGGGCTCATCAAGAAAGCATGATGAACAAGTAGACAGAAAATCAATAAGGATATAGAAGACTTGAACAATTCTATCAACCAACTTGACCTAATTGGCATTTATAAAACACCCCAGCCAACAGTGGAATACACATTCTTTTGACGTGCATACAGTACATTTATCAACAGAGACCAAATTCTGGGCCACGAAATTAGCCTCAGTAACTCTAAGAAGATTCAAGTCATACAGAATATACTTCCCTGATCACAATAAAACTAAATAAGAAATGAATAACAGAAAATTTTCTGGAAAATCTTCTAATATTTCTAAACTAGATAACATACTTTTTATAACCCATGGATCAATTAATAAATCAAATGGGAAAATAGTATCTTAAGGTGAATGAAAATGAAACTTCTATATCTCAAAATCTAGAGCATGCCCTAAGCAGTACACTTAGGAGGAAATTGATAGAATAAACACCTGAATTAGAACAGATGAAAGGTCTCCAATTAATGACCTCAGTTTGCACCTTAAGAAACTAGAAAAAAAGAACAATTTAAATCCAAAGCATATAAAGGGAGGAAATAATAATGATCAGAGAGGAAATCTATGAAATAGAAAGTAAGAGCAGAAATCAATTAAACCAAAAGCTGATTTTTGGAGAATAAAATGTAAAAGCTTCTAGCTAGACTAATCAGGAGAAAAGGGATAGACAAAAATTAACAATATCTGGAATAAAAGAGGGGACATTATTAGAGATTATGTCATTACTAAAAGGATAATAAAAGAATATAACATGTACAATGAGCCAAATCCTTGATAAGATATAAACCATGAAAGCACATGCAAGAAGACATAAATAACCTGAATAACTCACTATACATTAATGAACTTAAATTATTAAATATCTTCCCATGAAGGAAACTCTAGGCCTAGGTTCCTGTACTGGCAAATTCCATCAGATATTTAACAAAGAAAGAATATAAATTCTACATAAATTATCCTATAAAATGGAAAAGGAGGTAATAGTTTCCATTCTGTGAGGCTAGCATTATAGTGAGAACAAAACCACAGACATTACAAAAACAGAAAACTATAGACCTATACTCCTCATGAACACAGACACAAAATTTCTAAACATTCTTTAGCAAACTTAATCCAACAATGTATATAAAAATGGATAAAGAAGATTTGACACATATATACAATGGAAGATTACTCAGCCATAAAACAAAATGAAATTCAGTTATTTGTAGTGAGGTGGATGGACCTAGAGACTGTCATACAGAGTGAAATAAGTCAGAAGGAGAAAAACAAATACCCTATGCTAACACATGTATATGGAATCTAAAAAAAAAAAAAAAAAAAAAGTGGTTCTGAAGAACCTAGGGGCAGGACAGGAATAAAGACGCAAACGTAGAGAATGGACTTGAGGACACGGGGAGGGGGAAGGGTAAGCTGGGATGAAGTGAGAGAGTGGCATTGACATATATACACTAACAAATGTAAAATTGATAGCTAATGGAAGCAGCCACAGAGCACAGGGAGATCAGCTCGGTGCTTTGTGTCCACCAGAGGGGTGGGATAGGGAGGGTGGAGAGAGACAAAAGAGAGATGAGATATGGGGATATATGTATATGTATAGCTGATTCACTTTGTTATACAGCAGAAACTAACACACCATTGTAAAGCAATTATACTCCAATAAAGGTGTTAAAAAAATAAATAAATAAAATAAAATTCAGTGCAAAAAAAAAAAAAAATACATTATGACCAAATGGTATTTGTCCCAGGGATGTAAAGAAAGCCTAAAATTGAAAAATCTATCAATATAATTCACCATATTAACAAACTAAAATAACAAAAACAAAAATATGATCATCTTGATAGATGGGGAAAAGTATTTGATAGAATTAGCATCCATTTTGGATTAAAACCCTCACCAATGCAGAAGTAGAATGTAACATTTTCAACCTGATAAAGAGTATTTATAAACATTTAAAGGCAATATCATATCTAATGGTGAAAGACTGAATGTATTGCTCCTAAAATCCAGAACAATACACGGATGTCTGCTCTCACTTCTATTTAACATTGCACAAGATAAGTATACAAAAATAAATTGTATTTCTATATAGAACAACAAAAAGTCATAAATGGGAATTAGAATACCATGTAAAATAGCCTAAAAATGTGAAATACTTAGAGATAAATCTGAAAATAGATATGAAAGATTTATTCATTGAAAAGTACATTGCTGAGAGAAAATGAAGAGGCCCTAAATTAATGGAACAGTATACAGTATCCATGGGTCACTCAGTATTGCTAAGGTGTCAATGCTCCCAAATTATTTTACAAATATAATGCAATCCATGCAATTACAACAAAATTTTATAGAAAGTGAAAAACTCATTCTAAAATTCATATAGAAATTCAAGAGATCAAGAATAACCAAAAGAACTTTAAAAAAAAGAACAAAGTTGGAGGACTAACAACCTTATTTCACAGCTTATTAAAAGCTACAGTAATCAAGATTGTATGGTATTGGTGCCAAGATAAATAAATATATCAATAGAATAAATAAACAGTCCAGAAATAGACCCACACATAGTTCACTGATTTCAACAAATGTGCAAAGGCAATTCAACAGGGTAAATAACAGACATTTCAAGAAATGGTTTTTGAAAAATTGGATATCCATGTGCAAAAAGAAGAAAAACATTCAATTCAAACTTCACACCATATACAAAAATTAACTCAAAATAGAATATAGATCTAAATATAAACCTAAAACAATAAAACTTCTAGAAGAAAAAACAAAAGAATAACCTTCATGGCCTAGAATTAACCAAAGATTTCTTAACTCTGACACCAATAGAACTATCAATTTAAAAAAATATGATAAAACATACTTAATCAAAATTAAAATAGTTTGCTTTTAGCAAGATACTGCTATGAAAATAAAGAGTAGGTCACAAATTGGGAAAAACATTATTTGCATATCATATATATGATAACCTGCATTCAAAGTATATAAAGAATCCTCAAAACTCAATAATAAGAAAACAACCCAATCTAAAAAAAATGGGCAAAGGATTTGAATTGACCCTTCACCAAGGAAGATATATAAGGGAGAATATGCAAATGAAAGAATGGTCAATATTATTAGTCATTAGGGGAATGTAAATTACAATCACAATGAGATACCATTACAGTATCTAAAATTAAACAAATTGATTATACCTAGTTTGTGTTGGTGAAGATGTGGAAAAAGAACTCTGGCACACTTTCAATGAGAATGTACCATGGTATGATGGTTCAGCTATTTTGGAAAACAGTTCAGCAGTGTCATAAAACATTAAATATATCTATCATCATCTAGACGTTCCAGTTCTAGGTATTTACCCAAGAGAAATAAAGGCAGATACACATACAAAGACCTGTACAAAAATATTCACAGTAGCTTTATTTGTAACAGCCAAAAACTGGAAAAAAACAAATATCCAAGTGAAAGAACAAATTATATTATATGCATATATTCTACAACATGAATTGTACCTCAAAATCATGATGTTGAGTGAAAGGAGGCAGACAAAAAAGAGTGCATACTGTATAATTCCATTTACATAAAACTCTAGAAAATGAAAATTAATCTACAGTGAAAAGTTGATCAATGGGGGAGTGAGGAGGGATGGGAGGAGGTATTACAAAGAGGCATGAGGAAACTTTTGATGAATATGTTCATTAACTTGATTGTGGTGATGTTTTCACTGGGTATACATATGTCAGAACATATTAAATTGTACCTTTTAAGCATGTACAGTTTATTGTATTTTAATTATTCCTCAATATAGTTGTTAAAAAGAAAATTTTCTCTTGGTAAGTCTTCATTAAAAATGTGTAGATCCTATCATCAGTTGAAAACACTGTAAGGACAGTATTTCCAGTGGTACTTAAGCATAATGATACATGGCTAGAATGAAGACAAGCCCACAGCTAACATCATACTCAATGGTGAAAACCTAAGCCTTTCCTCTAAGATCAGGAATAAGACAAGGATGCCCACTCTTGCCATTTCTACTCAACATGGTACTGAAAGTCCCAGTCACAGCAACTAAGCAAGAAAAAAGTAAATAAATAAAAGACCTTCAATCAGAAAGGAAGAAGTAGAATTATCTCTGTTTATAGATGACATGGTCTTATATATAGAAAACCCTAAAGACGTCACCAAAAAACTGTTACAACTAATAAATTAATTCAGTAAAGTTGCAGGATGCAAAATTAACACACAGAAATCATTTGTCTCCCTATACACTGACAATGAACTATCTGAAAGAGAAATTAAGAAAGCAATCCCATTTACAATAGCATCAAAAGCAATAAAATACTTAGAAATAAATTTAAACAAGTAGGTGAAAGACATACACTGAAAGCTATGAAACACTGGTGAGATTGAGGAAGATACAAATAAATGGAAAGATATCCCATGATCTTGGATTGGAAAAATTAATGATGTGAAAATCTCCATACTACCGAAAAATGATCTAGAGAGTCCATGTAATCCCTATCAAAAGTCCAATGGCATTTTTCACAGAAATAGATAAAAATTATCCTAAAATTTGTATGGAGCCACAAAAGACCCCAAATAGCCAAAGTAATCCTGAGAAAAAAAGAACAAAACTAGAGGCATCACAATTCCTGATTTCAAGCTATATTACAAAGCTGCAGTAATCAAAACATTATGGTACTGGCAACAGGTACATGGAACCAGTGGAACAGAACAGAGATTCCATATATAAATCAACACATATGTGGTCAACTGATTTTTGACAAGAGCACCAGGAACACACAATGGAGAAAGGTTAGTCTCTTTGATAAACAGTGTTGGTAAAACTGGATATCCACATGCCAAAGAATGAAAGCAGACTCCTATACACCACTCACAAAAATGAACTTGAAATGGACCAAAGACTTAAATGTAAGATGTGAAACCATAAAACTCCTAGAAGAAAATATAGGGGAAAAGATCCTTGACATTGGTCTTAGAAATGATTTATTGGATAAGAGACCAAAAGCACAGGCAACAAAAGTTAAAATAAACAAATTGGACTACATCAAACTAAAGAGCTTTGGCACAGCAAAGCAAACAATCAATAAATTGAACAGGCAACCTAAAGAATGAGAGAAAGCATTAGCAAACATATAGCTGATAAGGGGTTAATATCCAAAATATACAAAGAACTCACACAACTCAATTGCAAAATAATAATAATCCAATTAAAAAATAGGCAAAGGACCTGAATAGACATTTTTCCAAAGAAGACACACAAATGGCCAATAGCTATATGAAAAGATGCTCTACATCACTAATCATCAGGGAAATGCAAATCAAAACCACAATGAGATATATCACTTCATACCTGTTGTGATGGCTATTATCAAAAAGGCAAGAGATAACAAATGTTGGTGAGGATGTGAAGAAAAGAGAACCCTTACGCGGTGTCGGTGGGAATGTAAATTGCTACAGCCATTACAGAAAACAATATGGAGGTTCCTCAAGATATTAAAAATAGAACTACCATATGATCTCGCAATCCCACTCCTATATATCCAAAGGAATTTAAACCAGTATCTAAAGGAGATATCTGCACACCCATGTTCCTTTCAGCATTTCTTCACAATAACCAAGATATAAAAACAACCTAAATGCCTTTCAACAGATGAATGGATTAAGAAAATGTGAGATATATATTTGAATATTATTCAGCCATAAAAGGAAGGAAGTCCTACCATTTGTGACAACATGGATTAACCTGGAGGTCACTATGCTCAGTAAAATAAGCCAGAGAAAGATAAATACTGTATGGTATCACTTATATGCAAAATCTAAAAAAAAAAAAAAAAAAAAAAGCCAATTTCATAGAAACAGAGAATAGAGTAGTGATTACCAAGGGCTAGGGGAAGGGGGAAATTGGGTGATATAGGTCAAAGGGTACAAATTTTCACTTATAAGAAGAATAAATTCTAATGCTCTAATGTATAGCATGGTGACTACAGTTAATAATACAGTACTGCATACTTCAAAGTTGCAGAGTAGATCTCAGGCATCCTCACTCCCCACCCCCAAAAAAGAGTTAACTAGGTGAGGTGACAGATGTGTTAATTATCTTGATCTTGGTAATCGTTCTACAATGTATATGTGTATCAAATCATCACATTGTACACTTTAAATATATACAATTATATTTGTCAGTTATTCCTCAAAAAATTAAAAAATAAAGATACATGGCTAGAGACAAATAAGCCAGTGTCCTTTATGATGATGACCCTGAGCATCATGGCACAGTTTGCTCATGTATCACATTTGTAAACTGGTAAGCCTTTGCACCAAAATGTAGAGAGGGTAAAATAATAATCATTGTGACTTCCTTCCTTCCTACTGTTTTAATTCTTAACCTTCTTGAATGAATTAAAAAGTACCCAAATATATGAAATCTGGAATAAATGTTAACTTACCTGTAAAAGCACATCTATAACATATTTAATCAAAGTAATATTTTCCTGATATTATTCATGCAGAAATAATACTGGTATTTACAAATAGTCTTTTAGAATTGGTGGTTAGGTGGGAAATAACCACAGACATGTCTCCAAATGCATCTCAAGCTAACTTAATAAATTATTTTCTGCATTATATTTTAAGAATCAATACAGTTGAGTGAACCAAATGTGCATCCAGCAAAATCTAGCCAAAAAATATCATATATAAAAGTGAATATGTACTTTAAATATTTATTTAACATTTAAAATAAATATATTAACACTACATACTTTAAATATGGTACTACACTTCCACTTATCTTTATAAAACATCAAAAATATCCTTTTTGAGCCAATGCAATGATCAGTGACTTGAAAAGATATTTTCTAACACAATTTGCATCTTTACATATTATAGCATACAATATTAACTAATAACCATTGAGATAGTCATTTCCTGGGTGCAAAACCAAACATCCAAATTACTGCACCAAAAAATTCTGATGAATCATTATTTGATCTCTAGTTATAAAGAGGAATATCTTGTTTTTCAGAAACAATATTAGCAACTTGTTTTTAAGCTTAAAACATTATTAAATCAATAGAGTATTTATATAGAAATTCTAATAAATGCCATTCAATCTACACCAAAGGCAAAGTAGATTTTAACACTATTTTAACAATTATTAAGTGGCTGCTAAGTGTTATACACTGAGATGTACATGCTCATGTTAAAATTAGAACAACAAAGGGACAGAGATATAAGGAAAAATCCTAATCCAAGTAACAATGGAAAAAAATTCATAATATACCTTATTGCTACAGATGTCTAGTCATTGGTCCAAAATCTTTGCCATTCACAGTCCAGTCTTTAAGATTTCATTTATTATGCGTATTATCCAGGAAACATGCTTAATTCCCCAAATCTCCCTTAAATAATGTTTATAAAATACATATGTCAGGTCACTGCCTATACCCATTTGCAGCAGCCAATCAAAATAAGTATTTAAGGGGCATTGGTGGGAAATAATTTGTCACTATATAGGTCAGCTCTCTTATTAATAATAATAAAAACTGACGTAACACCATTTGTACAGCAATTTCATATCAAGACTCCAAAGATTTATTCATTAATACTTCCAATATTCCTAGGCATTATTTGGCAAACATTCATCTCCATCTTACTGATTTATAAAGCAAAACCCTAACTCATAAAATGACATGAACCTAGTGACTCTATGTTTTCTAACTCACAGCCCATTTCTATTTGCCAGGGAGAAGAGAAAGATATTATACATCTAGCATGAAATAGTTTGGCTACCCCAGGATAGTGAAATATCCAATTGGCACTTGGGTCTTATCTATTCCCACCTTTTTATATGCGATCCAGTCAAACACCCTGTCAATATCTGTTGCCCGTAGCACTTCCTGTGATACTGGATGGGAACTGGCCAAGCCGTCAAGCAGCATCACTTCATGTAGAACATCTGTCAGAAACCTCTGTTTTTCCTGCAACATAGTAGGTGGAACAACATCATAGGTGATTCCTGGTTATGACGGAATATGTGTGACAATATGAACACAATGTGTGTTACTTAATTGATGATGGTCATCAACCTACATGGTGAGACTTAACTCTAAAGAGAAACCAGTAAATAAAATGCCCCTTAAGTCACTCTAAAATAACAGTGGTTGACTTGAGCACAACATGAAACAAAATCAATGGGTTACGATGGGCCCTAAATAGATAGAAACAATGGACTCTATGTTTTAATAGTGGTTAAAACAAATTTGGAGCATGGGCACATAAATAAAACTGACTGAGCTTGTTTATGTGTTCTGCAGGGTCAAAACTAAAATTCCAGTCCCAAATAACCTTTTTATAGTTAATCCAATATAAGAATAATAACTAAATTTCAGAGTTCCATTGTTATTTCTTATGTCTAGTCCATTTAAACAACATATTCCCTCTCTTTCTGTCCCTCCCTCCTTTCTTTCCCTCTCTCTTTCCCACTTATCCTCTCTCTAATACACACACACACACACACACACACACTTATTTTCTAAAAGAATTTCAGGAGACCACCACAAATAATAAAAGGCATTACTGACATCAAACTATAATATCCGTGTATGTGGATGTGATATGTGAATTCAGAAAGTGGAGAGCAATAGGTGTCAACAATCTATTTTGTGAAAGCAAACAAAATCGTGAGACTTCTGTGCATTGTTGAGACATTAGTATTCGCTTTAATAAAAGCTGACTTGTAATGTTAGTAATAAACTGTAAAGAAAAAAGTACTTCTCTGTTGTTTTTGCTTTAAGAAGCCTGCTTTAAAGAAACAACTTAGGTTCTGTTAACAAAAATGCTGGCAGCTATTAGTCCTCCTAGTCTCCTGCCTTCACTGAGGGAGAAGGAGAGGAAAAAGAAGTTGCAAGAGATATCAAGGGCTAAATAGCCCTTAGATAGTTGGGACCTGAGAGGTATCATTACAGAGATAAGACTGCAACACTTTAATTGCTCTAGCTAATTCTTAACTCATTCCTGGAGCCTCCAAATTTTGGGCCAGCAGATAAACTGCACTTTATTTCTGAGTGAGTTGTAATTTCAAGCTGAGAGTACACCAATCCTGGATTTTAAAAATTGGAAAGAGAATAAATATACTAAGAAAAGAATAGTTAACTAGGCACATACGTTTGTGTTAATTTAAATCTGGCTTTAAAGAAACATTTTTGTTCATCATCCCTTGCTCAATAATGTAGTATGTTTAATCAATAATTTAACTGGCCATCCAACTATATACTGTAAGGTTTATTTTCTACTAGCTTATTTTTATAGTCTGTGGACTATATATCTAATTTCTTTGGTCCTCTTTTTTCGGTCTACGAATTTCACGTCAGTGCTCCATCAAAAAGGACTTTGTTGCAATGACTGAGCCAAAAGTCACTCTAAGTCCCAGAAGGACGCTCCAGACGGTGAGAGACCACAATAAAAAGTACAAACTTACAATGAATTAAGTGACAAATATTACACAAAATGATACTGTATTTCTTCTTAAATCGAGTTCCTAATTCAAGATGAATTAAGAAGATTAAGAAGACTGAAATTGGACCTTGTGATTTAAAATTTTTTAAATTAAAAAAATTGGTATTTACATTGCTCATTTTAAGTCCACTAAAAAGCAAAGACAAGATCTCAGACAAATGGCCTAGATTTAGAGAATAAGAGAAAATTGTGTATTTCCAAAATAAAAATTTTAAGCCGGTATGCAATCTTGTTAGTCATTCAATTTTAAAATGCACATTAAAGCTATTTGACACTGGAATTAATGAGAGGAATCATGAAATGTATAATGATACTTCAACTTGATCAATGAACATTTTTATTTATAAAAACTACCAACTGAAGGTGTGATATCCATTCTGAAGGTCAAATAATATTCACCTCTTCAAATAGTGATTGCTTGCTCCATTATGTCACTCAAACATCTGATCAAAAATCACAGTGTAAAATGAACTTAACACAATGATTTATTTGAATCCTAATTTTTAATATTTAGCAACAATAAATATATATTGATCAATATTAAAATCTAGTAAACCTATCTTGGTTTGCTAGAGATGTGATTTTTTAAAATGGTATAAAGTCAATGGCCATGAAATTATAAAAATGAAATCTAAGGTAAATTTCAAAAATGAAATTTCTCGTTTAAGAAAAAATAAGTTATACATGATATATTACTTCATGCTTCTGGAGAAAAATAAAAACAAACCTTTGGTCAGTGGAATTTCAAAAAGGAGAGTTTAAATTTAGTAGTGTTAGGTCATTAGCAAAAGATTCGCCTTCTACATTTTTGGAGAGGATGATATTGTCTAATTGAGAAAAAGGGCATTAAGAGAGATTAAGAGAGAGAGAAGGAAAAACAAAAAAGAAAGAAAGAAAAGCCTGGCAGAAGATACACACAAAGCTCAGAAGAGACAATAACTTAAATTGAGGGGGAGAAAAAGAAAATTCTAACCAGAGGCAAACCCAATTTAACAAAATTACGAAGAGTTTTCAGGAGAGAAGGTGCTAATTTTTTATAAAAGACCCGCATCACTATAAAAGAAGAAATAATCTTAGCTTGTCAGTCCCAGGCTAGGGCCCTCCTCCTCCTCCTCATTAACAACAACAATAACAATTACAGCAGAAATTATTAAGTGTTGGTTAGTTGCTTATGGTGGACCTGAGACTATGAAAGTTTAAAAATAAAGTAAAAGAAATCCTGGCACTTACGTGAGATAAAAGATCAAACAGAACAGCCACAATGAACAAAATAATAGTTTTCTCTTACACACTAGAAATGCTAAAGAATTTTGAGACAAAACACGGTAAAACAGAATTATTTATGGAAAGTTTAATGGAAGAGGTAGAATTTGATCTGATCCTTCAAGTAACTTTAAAGTTGCGTGCATGCTCATGTGTTTGTGTACAGGGAAGAATATATTTATGGTGCATAGTCAACAGTTTTTATTCTACTCTATATTTTAAGGACACCATGATAGGCCATTCTACAACTTTCAAAATGCAAAACAATAAGGTAAAATGGAGAACTTCAACATCTGTTTACAAGAAGTTTATTGTTAACAGTAACAATAAATCCTACCACTCTAATACAGACACCTCTTGGAGATGTTGCATACATGCCTACATTTAACCAGTTCTAATAATATTGAATATGTGTGTCATTTTGTACTGAACTATTTTCAAAAACATGTTGTGTTTGAATTTTTGGAGAACAGTGTAAAGACTTTTCAGAAAAGTAAACAAAGTGTGAGTGAATGCACAGAGCTGAGAATAACACATGGAAAAGAAGAAAGGCACTATTGTTTTATTCATCCATTCATTTAACAAACATGTATTAAATTCCTACTCAATGCCAGATACTGTACTGTGTTTTGGGAATAAATATATGACTAAAATCTAGTCCACAACCTGAAAGAACTCAAAAGTAGATGAGAAAGACAGGTAAACAGCTATCTGTATTATAATATGATGGATGTTATAAAAACGCAGAGGATGAAATGATTAATTAGTTCAGAAAAGGTTTCACAGAGGAAGTGACATTAAAGTGGGTCGTTGAAGGATGAAAGGTTACTCAGATGAATGGGGGAAGGAGCTTAAAAGGGCAAATCCTGGCAGAGGAAACATGAAAAAAAGCTGGTCTGTTTGAATCCTCAGTTGTCAGGTTGAAGAGTTTGGTCTTAATAAACAGGCAGTAGCAGACATAATGACATAATAAAAGTAGTGTCAGGAAAATTAACTTATCTGAGTTATACAGAGTGGCTTGATGTATGCAGAAACGGGAGACAGGAAGTGGCTATTGTACCAAGAGGTGATACGGTGATGATGTATTACAACAGGTGTTGCTGAAGGACTTTTGATTCTGAGAGATATTTTGAATGAACAATCAACTGACATTGATGCCTTGGTCCCCTTAGTGGATGATGGAGAGGAAGTACTAACAAATAACTACATGGAATGATGTGACGGAATTTTAAAAGATTTTAGATTGACAGAATGTTTTAAAAGGTAGGGGGCATGCTACTGACAGAAATGGAGAAGTGGAGAAAATTTTGGTTTGGAGGGCAAGTTAAAAGATGAGTTTTAGACATATTGCAAGGAATGTGACAGTGAACATTTAAAAAGCAATATGTCACAGGCAACTGAAAGTAAAAGCCTAGGTCTAAGATAAGGGGCAAGTGCTAAACAACTTTTGGCAAGAAACAGTAATCTGTATACAAATATAAACGAAGTCTCGGAGAGAAGCAACTCTTTTTAAAAATTATTTCTTACAATATTAACACTTCATATACTGGTATTTAGAAATATATGTGAAGGGAGTTATTAAAAATTCTTAACACATCATTAGATACACCTGAAAAAATCAATTCCTTGATGTCTCCAAATGGCTTCTGCCTGAACATGTCAAGATCTGAAGAGTCATGGTGATGGTGAGAAAAGAGGAAGTACTATTGGAAGGGAGGGCTGTCGGCAAGTTCCTATAGAAAGGCTGACTAATTTTAGTGAAGAGCAATACCAGGCAGACACTTTGACTCTTCTCATCAGAAAAGAAAGAAAAAGATCAAGTAATTTGAATCGAGATCAAATAAAGTCAGATACATCAAACCAGACAAAAAAGATGAGAGCAGAGCCTGAGCCAATTCAAGAAGTGGCGAGGCGCTCACAGGCGTGAAAAGAGTGGAAAAACATTCTCTGGGCAGACGTGGGTTACATCAGAGCAGCCACAAGGACTCAATTTCCTTTTTTTTTTTTTTAATTTAATTTCCTTTTTTAAAATTTTTACTGGAGTATAGTTGATTTAAAATGTTGTGTTAGGGGCTTCCCTCGTGGCGCAGTGGTTAAGAATCTGCCTGCCAATGCAGGGGACACGGGTTTGAGCCCTGGTCCAGGAAGATCCTACGTGCCGTGGAGCAACTAAGCCCGTGTGCCACAACTACTGAGCCTGCGCTCTAGAGCCCACGAGCCACAACTACTGAGCCTGCGTGCCACAACTACTGAAGCCCACGCGCCTAGAGCCCACGCGCCTAGAGCCCACGCTCCACAATAAGAGAAGCCACCGCAATGAGAAGCCGGCGCACCGCGACAAAGAGTAGCCCCCGCTCGCCTCAACTAGAGAAAGCCCCCGCGCAGCAATGAAGACCCAACGCAGCCAAAAATAAATAAATTAAGTAAATAAATTTAAAAAAATAAAATGTTGTTTAGTTTCTGCCCTACAGCAAAGTGAATCAGTTATACATATACATATATCCACTCTTTTTTAGATTCTTTTCCCATATAGGTCATTACAGAGTATTGAGTAGAGTTCTGTGCTATACAGTAGGTCCTTATTAGTTATCTCTTTTATATATAGTAGTGTGTACATGTCAATCCCAACCTCCTATATTTATCCTTCCCCCCCTTCCGCCCTGGTATCCATAAGTTTGTTTTCTACATCTGTGACTCTACTCTTGTTTTGTGAATAAGTTCATTTGTACCATTTTTTAGATTCCACATATCTAGGAGGATGGGTCTGAATATAAATGGCTCTTTCGTTATTCCTGGGAGAAAAGACAGGAACACTGCTGCAAAATTGATGAAAGAGTCCTAGACTGTAAGAAAAATATCTGCCATTCACTAGCTGTCTGACCTTGAGCAAGTTAATCTTTTCAGACCTCAGCATCCTCATTTGTAAACATATGTGGTTGTGAAGATTAAAGATAATTTGTTCTACAAATATTTATTGAGCACCTGCTATATCCCAAATGGTATGTCTGGTTCTGGGGATAAAAAGATAGAAAAACATGGATCCAACCCTCAGAGACTTTATCCTAGTAGAAAGAGAGACAAAGATGAAAACAAATATTGAAACAGCACCTACTATGTGTAGAAATGGAAGTAGGTTCAGGATATAGAGTGACTACACAGAGAAGGCTGTGATTTGTTCTGCCTGGAGAAAGGAAGGAAAGCTCCTGAATTGATAGTTCGAGTTGAATCTTTAAGGGGGACTGAGTTTTCTAGGAGAATACCACAGAAAGGGGCATTTTGGACAGAAAGGAATATCTGGGGAAAATCATAGAGGTATGAAACAGCCTGACCTGTTTGGGGGACTCCAGAGTTCTGCGTGGCAGAAGGCAGGGAGTATAATGGGGTAAATGACTAGTGATTAGTGCATAGAGACAGGCAAGAACAGAATTATCAAGATCCTCCATGGCAAGTTAGGAAGCTAGAATTAAGAAGTGACATCACCAGACCTACATTTAGAAAGATGACTATGAATACTGGAAAGCGGACTAGAGTGAGGAGCAACTCGAAACAAAATAGGACAATACAGCACAATTATGCAAAAATAGCACACAATATGGGCTTTATCTTTGTGATCACAAAATATTATACCATTATTTTTCTAAAATGTAGTTCAATTTTGTGATGACCAATGGTGATTCAACAAGGTATTTACTTTGAAATTCCAAAATGTATGAATCAAATATAGATTTAGACATAAATATAAACATAGGCATAAATATAGATATGTATGTAGATACACATAAAGATAACCAAATAGATACAAATATTTCCTTTTCAGTATTTTCATTAGTCTATTTAAAGCAATGTCTTATTCCAGTTTTTAATATTGACAACATCCTCCTGAATATAGATAAAGTCACTTTTCTAATCCATAGAGTCAAATGAACAAGAATGTCTGACAAAAATTATTTGAACAATACAATCTAATTCCACACATGTTTACTGATTGCTTTGTACACGCAACCTCCATATGTTAGAGGCTGGGGAAACAAATGAACTTGGGACATAATTCCTGCCTCCAAGCAACTCCCATTATGATAGGGAAGATAGACACACGTACAAATCCTTCGTGCTATTTGATGGGTAACGTATTAGTAACCAAACAAAGTACTATGGGAGTAGAGAACAGAGGGAATGTTACGGGTAAGAATGCTTTCAGTGTCTATAATCATGTTGATTCAATTTCAACTGATCTATCATAAAGAGAAGAAATTAGATATGTCATTCATATTTTGTGTCTTTGGAAATCTATACTACCATGAGATAAAGCCTTTTAAGATTTCATAGGTTAAACAAAATGCCACATGAGTCATTACTAATCTGAACCCCTTGCTTGCATAAGACTAGAACAAGGATACAGGTATACCTAGCATTGCATATTTTGGCTTTTTCACTCTTGTTCTTCATGACTTATTCAAATCAGGACAAATTAAAGGAGAGGAATACAATACAAAATTCAAACAAGAAAAGCAAACATATTGGAGGAAAATATACATCAGGTTTTATTTATGTGATATGGTATCTCTGTGACGCCGCAATTATCATCTTTTGTAAACACACAACACAATGCCATATTTGTAAAAATTATAAATTATTTGGATTCCAAGTCTCTTAAAATATTAAAAGAATTTTACTCTGTAATTTTATATTTCATCCTACTTTTATAAAGTTCTAAAATGTCCAAAAGTATTTTAAGCTTTACTCAGTTGAAAGTTAGCTAGATGTACTTGTGAAATATAATGTCATTATTTAGCTGATTAGTTAACATTTTGTAGATAGCTAAATCGTACTGATAAATGAAATAAAAGTAAAGATGTAGTGAAAATAAGTGTTGCTTCTATATAGTATTTCTTAAAAATTAACATTTCAAAATCTCATGTTTAAAATACACATGCCTAAGATGTTGATAATCATTTTCATGTGCAGCTTGTTAAAACAGACCACTTATATTAAAGTCACACTTATGTAAACACACATATATGCAGTAGGCATTAAAGAATAATTTTAGAAATAATCACCATTAATGCCTATAATAAAACAAGCACTGTATTGAAAATTTTACCTCTGTTTTTGTCCACATAACCTTTTACAGTAAGTGGTACATGAACATAATTATCTGTGCAGATCTCTATTGATATAACATTATTCTGTGATTTCGCCTGAGCTTTACAATAAGTAACCAAATGTGTTCTATACACTCTTATTTCTTTTAACTATCAACTACATTTCATTCACTGCCAAGCCACAAACGCTTTAAGATGCCTTAGTCAACGCACTAACTAAAAAAGCAATTATATCTCTAGAAGACTATCTTGGATGACTTTATAAGGCTCTCATAACCCCAAATAACTCCCTGCTCACGTTTTTAGGAACTGATATACTCTCAAACATGGCTAACACAGAGAGAAGGTGGGTTAAATTGTGAGTCTCTTCAATGACTACATCCTTCAGCTGCCTTATGTTTTGTTTGTAATATCCAGCCTGAATGTGTCATGTCTAATATTATCCAAGATGTGACACAGCTAAGGGAAAATGCTAAGATGAAACACAAAATATACTGCATTGTAGTCAACCAAATTCTGAGCCTTCTGCATACTTACTCAAGAACCTTTAAGATATAGCAATATTGATATGGTAGAAGTCACCATCAATTAGTCGTTTACATATTCATTAATTATGATAATCCTAGGTCTTACAGAACAACCTTGAATGTGCTTCAAATAATGTCAATCACAGTAATAATTATGAACAGGTTGTCTAATTACATAGCTCATTCTGATTCTAGCAGCCCAAAAAAATCACTGTGAACAATCACCATATGCCATGTGCTTTTATATAACCCTCTTAAAATGTTCATATCATATATTTTTTCAGATTTCTTGACATTTTTTCCTTCTGTTTTCCTTCAAACACTTATCCAATGTAGTTTTATATACTTTTAAGCTCAATATCCTTTTTATTTCAATGAATGAGTTCTTATATAGACATAGAAACTGCTTATAATCTTTCATAAATTATTCGTTGCCCATAATTTCTTTTTTTTTTGTTAACTTTTGACCAGAATTTTATTATTTGAATTCCTTATAGATGCTATACTTTGGGTTAAATGCTGAGAAATGATGGTAAATAAACAGTCCTTAACTAATGCAGCATATTGTTTAGTGGGGGAGACTTACTTCCTCTTCTTTGCTAATTAACGTGAACTCATACCCACTCTTGTACATGCCACTTCAGCATCCTCTGCATAGAGAGGTAAGCTTCTTCACCTTTTCAATAATCCTCTCTCTACTTTGGCAGTAAGAATCTTTTCCTCTATCTCTATGCTTAATTGTTTTGAGTAGCTGATAAGACATTTCAATAAAATCAAATTTGCCAGTTTTTTTTGATACTCACACACCTGTTTCTCACATCCATCACAAGAAGTTGCTAATATTTTCAGACACATCAATAATAAGCTAACAAGGCCCTATAATATTTGATTGATAAAATGTAATCCAGAGTATTTTTAAACACACACTGACTAATCATCTTAAACAGATTCAATTTCTACTTAAATCCTAATAGAAACTTTCTTATACTATTCAGGTCTGGAATAATTCCAAAAATAGGCTAGCCAACTCCCAGAAGTCATTACCATGATTACCAAGTAGCTAGTTTATTTTATGTTATTTCAATTTATGAAATAAATAATAATTCAAATGACCTTAATTTTGTAACAAAATTGTTATTAACTTTATAATGAAATTTATTAAATAACATTTTTGTACTTTAATTTCAATATTTAGTGATATAAATGATCAGTTCATCAAATAATCTAGCTAAATAAAACTTTACACTTGTTGCCAGATCACAGAAGTCTGTATACTTCCAATGAAAATAAAAAGCATTAATTTTTTCAAATTTAAAAGATTTACTAACTCATAACAAACAACTCCAGAATACATAGAGTGCTATGGCCCAAAAAGTTAGCCAATTCAGAAAGGAAAGTCCACATTTATTCCCAGACCCTATATATCACTGTATCTCAAAGTAAGCTACTATAACATTTACAGACTGATTATAAAATTAGCAAAGAAAATCTTTACTACTCAAAATGCAAAATCTGGACTAGCAATCCATTTATAAAGTGCAAAAATATTAAAATATTAGCATTCCAAAGTCATTCTAAAATGGAACAGGTGTACTCAAAAGTATTATGTGAAGGCAATTTCTTTGCTCTTATTAATTTTTAATATGTGATTCACAAGATACTCCACTGGAAAACATATTTTGGACTCTAAGAGTAATACCATTATACTTAAGTACCTAATAGTAATAGTAATATTTGTAGTAAGAAGAAGAAGAAGAAAAATGTCTTAGAGTTTTAATACTATTCTGTGACAAAAACAGTACAGGTATTTCATACATATTTTGAAGATGGAGAAACAAGACCACACAGCTATTAAGTGTCAAGAGAGTCAAAAATTTGGGACTTCCTCGGTGGTCCAGCGGTTAAGACTTTACACTCCCAACGCAGGGGGCATGGGTTCGATCCCTGGTCAGGGAACCAAGATCCTGCATGCCACACAGTGCGGCCAAAAAAAAAAAAAAATTAATCCACGGGATAGGTAGAAATAAGGAATCGATTCATTCTAGGAAACTGTAAAGTAGCATTACTCTGACAAAAAATTATTTAACTTAATTGGTAAAATAGATCTATGAGACTCTGAGGACTCTGGTGTTCATACTCATGTGTGTTCCCCGTCTCTAACAGAGAAACTTGCAAAGACTGGGCGTCCAAAAAATGTTTGTTACATAATGAAAAATGAGTGAGTCAATATAGATTAATGCCTGGAAATATTTTGTAAATTAGGGGCCCTAAAAATGCCAGCAAAATGCTTAGCCACTAATAGAATAATATCATTTTGTTGTGAGAAGCCAAATCATTTTCAGGCCTAGGAAGTGATATAAACCATCATCTCTCAGAAGAAGACAAAGGTTCCAAGAAAAGCACCTTATGGTCTTAAAAAGTAAGACAAAGAAACACGGAGAGTTTTTATTTTTAATTAGTCATCTTCAACATTGTATTGTGTTTAACGTCCTTCACATTGGACTGATCGAGTGGATAGTCGGGAAGAGAATGTAATTAATGCCAAGTTTTGCACTTTAGGAGCAATCGAACTAACCTTCTCTTTCATCAGAAAACTTGGGAAATAAATAATAAATAGATGAAAATATCGCACCATCACCACAAGCACCACTACAACCAAAAGTACAGAAATATTTTTTTTAAAGCACTTATCTTCCAAGCAAAGCTGAGAAGCTTAGGGAAAGAACAGAACTTAACTGAGCAGAAAGATACTCAAATTCTAAATAAAAATAAATAGCTACTGTAAATCTAAGCAAATATTAGAGAACATGTTTGATCCATGTAATATAAAAATAATAATAGGTAGCTAAATTTTCTTCCTGTTCCATTATTTGGCTAATCCTCTGAGACTTACTATGCTAAATTTTATTTTCCAAACATATCTATGAATATGAACAGTCTGATTGAGATTATGGATCTGTGTTGTTGAGCTACTGCATAAACAAAACAACTTCTGACAGAGGCATGGTTGGTCAACTAAGAGCAAAAAAAAAAAAAAAAAATTCCACAATCTACCCACACCTTCTAACTGAAACCACCACACTAAAGATAAAATACAGTGTGTATAAGAAGCTGATATATAGCAGGTCTCTGCTAATAAGCCATGAGGTTTATTCCATAGAAATTAGCAAAGTGAATGTCTCATTTTGGGTACTTGATAATTCTTTGAATGAATTAATTAAACAGAATGAATGAAATGTATAACTGAATGGAATGGCAAAAAAGTGGCAGCAATCCATCAAACTAGTCTATATAAAATTAATGTTAACAGCACTCAGGAAAGACATCATTGAACTATAAATAAAATCTTGAGAAGAGAAAATTTTAAATGATTAAAGGAGTTAATTGGACACAGGTGGATTTGAAGTAGGTTCTTAGAGAAAAAAAAGCATCCCCACATATCTTCATTTTTAAAGACAAATATGACAAAGATAACACTCCAATCATTAGAAAGAATTTTATTTCATTCGTCCCAGGGAAAGGTAAAAAGCTAAAAATATAAATAGTTTCAAAAGGGGCTTACTTAAATCTGTGAACAGTAGATCCACAGAGGTTATTCAGCTCAGTGTCAAAACATGTTCTACCCCAAATCATCTTTTTGGATTCATGGTTGAAGAGAGCTGCCTGAGTGGTGGCCTGTATGGTAGTCTAGACATTACCACACTCTCAGACTCTTAAGAAAAATGACAGCAAAGATGCGTACTCTCAAGATACCTATCAGAAGGTCTTACTCTATTTCACAGTGAATTAGCATATGTAAAGTGTTTAATGGTACACAGTAAATGCTACGTAAGTCTTTATTATTGCAAGTGTTACTGGAGTAATTGAAGCAAAATCTTCATCAACCTCAAATTATTGCTTTTTGCTTTCTCTTGACAGGAAGCTCCTTTATATTTTTTGACTCATATAACTTGAACTCACTACTTTCATTTATCACATCCTTGTCTAGCAACATCTGAAGAGTGTTAAAGTAACCTTGATGAAATGGAAAAAAAAAAAAAAAGTCCCATAAAGTGTTATGGACTGAGACCGTCACTCCTTGCTTAGAAATGAGTGTGTTCTAATATCTTTTAAAGCATAGAGCTGCCTGGTTAAGGATGATTAATAATTAGAAAATTAATGAATTATTCTTTGGTTGCCCTCTTAGTCCCCAGCTTTCCTTTTTGGTTGTGTTCATGTTACAGATTTTGCAAAGCAAATTCTCTTTAACATATCTGAGATGATACTGAACGATATCAAGTGTTGAACAATTCGTGTTATCATAAGAAGATAAACGTTTTTACCAAGCGTGGTAAAAGAGACAGATTAAACTGGTATAATCTGCTATTGCAAATCACAAGTATTTGAGAACAATGATGTCTAACAGAACATTTCATCATTTTGATATAAATTTTTGACATCATCAATTTTTTTGTTCATCAAGTGATGTCTGACCATTTTTAGCAAGTTGGAATATTTTGCTTGCAAACTGCTCTTACCTAAAAAGGGAATGAATGGGTTAACTTTTCCTACATTATTTCTAGATGTGAGAAAGGACAACCCTGCATTATTGTTAGGCTCCAGGTTCAGAAGAGTTTTCTTCCTACGCAGTGTCTAATCCTGTCAATTTATTGGTTGCTTTTGAAATTCCTAAGGAAATGCAGAAAGACCTTGACACCATGCAAACCTGAACACAGTCTTCGGAAGAAATACTTTATTCTGAAGGGAATGCTCATTTGTCTTTTGTCTCCATGTTTAAAATATACAAAACCTGAAACACTTAGTGTCTTTCTGAATATAAATGGTTTTTTAGAAAGTCATCCTTTAAGAACATACATGAAATTTCAATTTGCAGCTTTGTTTTAAATTTTAGAAATTCACATAGTAAAAAAAAAAAAAAAAAAAAAATGAGGTAATGTGACTAAGAAGAACCTCCTAGACATGTACCTGAATGTATAGAAGTATATATGAATATATGTGAATATGAATGAATTATGTTTGCTTTTTCTTCCCTTTCTAAAGATATCTTACTTAATAAAACCTAATCTTCCATTTGAAGCAGTAAATGAAGCAGATTTACCTTTTCTGAGACTTAACACACCTTGATAACAAGCTTTTCAAGTTTCCATTTCCCAAACAACTGTGAAGCCAACAATGTCTTGATTCTTATATAAGAGCTATAAGTGTAGACAAAACAAATGTATGAATATATTATAAATACTTCAACTGTTGTTTTATCCTCAAAAATATATTTGTGCCATAAAATTTCTAAGTCAGTTAATGTGCATCAACGGTTAACAAATGACTGGCCTTATTCATTATAATAGATATCCATAACAGGGTTACCAGAGCATCAGTAAGATCGCTTGCATAAAGCACAGAGTCCTAAAATGAGAAAATATTAACCCAATTAGTTACTGTATTAGCCTTAGTGAGAATTACTTTAACATGCTAGTATAACAGGTGCACTTCCTGTTTTCACTGTTCTTCTTTGCTAGAAGTTCTTAGTATCTCTTCAGTCACCATTAGTTAGAACCCAAGTCTCTGGACTGATTCTTAACACAGACATCCTTTTTTGGATTATCCTAATTTGTATACTCAGTGTTAGTCTCATTCTCAATGCATTGGGCCTATGCACCTCAGAACTCCTCCTATATTCAGACCTGAATTCTATGAGACCCTTTCCTCTAATGGTACCAGCTGCTGTTCTCTTTGCAGCTCTTACTTCCTCTGTGGAATTTCTTTGTGTTTGTTATAGGCCTATTGTCCGCCAAAGCCCCAAACTTTTCTAACAACTAATGATAAGGAAAAAGCAACCCATTCTCCCAGAATAGAAGGCTACAGCTCCCCAGATCCTCTCAAATAAGAAAAAAAATTCTTTCTCTTCTTTAAAAAACAAAAGTTGATGTTTTCAGCACAAAGAGAAACGACTTGCAGAGGGGTTCGGAGGGAAGAGTAAAGGGAAAGCATAAAGAAGAAGTCTATTTTGAAGACCGCGACCCCCAGGAGACCCAAGCGAGCACTCCTTCTACTTTTCTTCTAGTCTTTCAATGTAAATGTCACTTTTAAGCTACTGAGAAGGATCAAAAATACCACAGACCCTCGGGACTAGCCATAAGAAGCTTTTAAAAGGTTCACATTCAATATGTCAGTCATCTGAGAATAAAATATCATCTACCAGTTGAAAACAATTGGATCACCTTCTAATCTACTGATTTCTCAGGAGTAGAATACTATATGTGGATTTTTTATCATAACAGACAAAATACAACTCTATGGAAAATCACATATATATGATGTATGTGTATATACATATACACATTTATTTGGTATTCAGTATTTATAAAGTAAGATTCTAAAATAAATATTTAATTCCCAAATGGTCTATCTTTGACACCATAGCCCTCCTGGGCAATATATTTTGATATTGATGAATCATAGGCAATAGTACCAATGTACCAACTACTGTTGAAATGTATATTAACTAACTTTGAAAAGCATGTGAAAGCTTTTTTCCCTACAGACATTAAATCAAAGATGGACTTAAGACATGAATAGCTGAACAAGTAAAATATTAACCAAAACAATTTTTTCTCTCTCTAATTTTCTATTTTTCCTTCTCTTGAGTAGTAGAGTGTTTATTATTGTTTAGAACAATTAAGCAGTATATCTTTACATTTAAACTGGAAAAAAAATTGAATTCAATAAACTCTGTATCTATTTCAGTTTACCAATGATTTTCTCAACTTCTTTTTGAATAAAAACAAAATAATCTAAGAAGTAAAGGTAATTTTATTGCAATGCCTATTAAATTTAGCAGGCAATTTTTGTTGGAGCACATTAAAATGATACTGAGTCTAATGGCAGAATTCACTTTTACTATTTTAGTCCTGCCCATGATAAAAACAATTGAGAACATTTATCAAAGTTTTGGGCAATACACTTTGAGATATCCTAAGTATTTAGCATAATGAAGTTTAGTTGCACGATTCTCTATTAATAGTAATCTTTATGCCCAGGTATGTGCCCTCATAAAAATTTAGGAAGAATTCCCAGTCTGCAGAATTTATCAGTGCATAAAGTTATTGCTGTGTAAACCTCCTTAGCATCCCAAATTATTTAATAAAAGAACATACACTCATGTTGAATAATTCTCATTATAGCAAGTACGTCCTTACAAGGCTACATTCAGGAAATTAAAGGTTACACCTATCATATAGATACAAATTATAGTAAAGACCTGTGCAATATGCCCAAGGGATATGATTTTGCCTGCATCGGCATCAGGTCTGTAAAATAAGGAGTTCTTCATGGTATCATTTTACTATTCATCCTTTTCCTGTATTAAAGCTCTTTTATCATAGACTTTTTCAAATTTAAATGATAAAGAATTGTTGAAGAATAGTAACTAGGCAGCATGAGTCTCTTCTTTTCTCTCTTTGGAGGGCCATCAACAGCATACTGTAACTTAATCATCCAATAATGTTGTCATTAACAACCAACTTTTATCAAATAACATCAAGCAAAAGGACTACTCAACCTATGAAACCTAACCCCAGCCCTGAGCTGAAGAAGTTGCTTCTGTTGATCTTGACACTTCTGTTTGATGAATGAAACATGATAGAAGGCTTATGTTCCTATAGAATAGTCCATATTGCCAATAGAGATAAGCATTGATTCGGGGAGACTGAGTCTAGATACAAAGATTACAGAAAACTTTTTGTAATCTATACATAATTGTTAGAAATCTAGGGTGTCAAAATAGATTACTAGGGTTGGAAATGTTAGGGTGTTTATACATAAAATCAATGCCCCTTTGTAATGGAGCATTTATTATTTTCCAGGTCCATGTTACCTACTCACATTTGTATAGCGGTTCATGCATTTCAAAGACCTCGAAAGTTATTTTATCTTCACAAAAATTATGTGTGCTTACCAAGTCAGTATAATCGCCCCCATTTCTCAAATATTAAGGGTGAGTCAAAGAAGTGAAATGCCTTTCTTGGAATCTGAATTTCTTCTTGCCTATCCATTTCCTGACCTTATATCAAACTACCTGTAAAGGCCCGTATCTATAAAATTGTATAGTTGATCAGTTTATTGGGGAACAAAATTTCATAGTCGTTTTTATTCCATGTAGTGTTTTTAATGTAAAAACTGATTATTGCTTTAGCAGAAACTGACTGTAAACACATGCACACACATATATACAACCTAAGATTCTACTAAAAGTTAAGCAGGCTACACAAGTATACTATCCTAAATCAGAACAAGAGCTTCCTTAACAATACAGTGTAATTCTGGGCTTCCTTATTGCTATTCCATCGAAGGTAGACTGTCATAGTAATCTCCCTAGCAAACTGAAATTGTATTTCAGTGCTTGAGCCTTGGTGTCTAAAAATAATTAAAGCACTGTTTTTGAGATTAGAGGCAAAAGAGGTCAGCTTCCTGAATTTCTTTACTTCTGACACAAGCCTGACTTCTGGTTTTTCTAATTTAGGCTAAGTTCTAGTGAAGCTCAAGCCTTGTTCTCCTAGGTGAGTTTTTGTGCTTATCACAACAGTACGAGTTACTGCTAACACAGCCATCACTCTGTGTTCTTCCTAGTATTTCTTTCACTCTTTTGCTGATGCCATTATGAAAAATAGTGCTGACACAGCCTTAAAGTCACTTAATATCCTTTCTTACTTATGTGGCTAACTTAGTCCTAAAATTTTGTTTGCAAAGAAGATATTAACGATCCTTGGAGGAGAATTTGTTTAGAGTCTCTTCTTATAGGTTTTATAAATTTAGTATATTGAGGTACTGTACAACCTAAATTGAAAAAACTACTAAAAAAGCAAAAGCAGCCAATGATCAGACAGTATTTGTAATCTTTAAAATCCGAACATAAAGAGACATAATAATAAAACCTGTTTTCACTATTGCCTAATTAATTGTGATGGGCCTTATTCTTTCATTTCGTAGTTTAATCCACCATTAATTCCTATTTTTGATGATAACATACGGATTAATATCCTAACAGCCCAAGATTTTTATACTTCCAGTGCATGGTATGTATTCTGTTAAGGACAAATTCTCAGATGTGTTATTTACACTCTATATTCATTTTCAATATTTCTTATAAAAATGTTCTCCATTTATGACTTAACTGATAAAGATAATGAAGGAATATACAAAATTATTCAAAGACAAAATCCAGTATGAGGACATTGAACCTTGGGATTCACTGCCATGCTAAAACCATCAAAAGCTGTCAGTTTTCACCTCTAGTATAATTCTGTTGATTCCTTTTTAACCTAAGATGTGTTTTTATAATGATGAATAGAAAGGATTTTGTCATAGATAGCTGAATGAGCTGAAAAAAATGAAAAAGCTTACCTATATGAGTAACATGCCATTTGTAATACTAAGATCTTTTAATATTGAAACATAATAGAATTATAAATCAGTAATAATCCACAGCATAGTGAAAATTAAATGATAATTTTAAACAAATTTGGTTGAAAGTCAACTAAAAACCAAAATATATTTTTATGAATATTTCAATATCCTTAAACATTTCAGTTTTCAAATTTCATATTTGTTTAAAAATTAATTAATATTGATGGTATTGATGATTTTTCTTCAAAGTTCTTTAAAGGCATTTTTAATTAATTTTAATGCCATAATAAAACAGTTCAAAGAAGATTTTTTAAATTGTATAATATATACATGCATACCTAGATACATAAGGCTAAGTAAAATTAACTCATACATTTGTGCAAATGAACCATGTTGCCTTTATAAAATATAAGCAAAACTGGATAATTCAAACATATCAATATGATATTACAATTGTAACATTTCTTCTGAGATATGTAAGATCACCTTTCTTACTCAGCAGGAGTTGGCTGAATTTATGGTAGAGAAGTTATATCATGACTTACAGACATCTTTATATTTTACCTTGGTTTAAATACTATTCAGATCATACTTGTCATCATGACAGATAACTAGATAATCACATAATAATTTAAACATCAAAAAAGAGTGGTGTGAAATAAATATATATAATCATTCATGCTATGTCACAGGTGAAAGCTTTTGAGCTTCTGGAAGTTGACAAATGTCAGTACTTTGCAACTTTTACATAGTGCCACTTAAAATAAATTTAAAATTCAAGTTCCCAAACAACATATACCCTGGGTTCTACTCCATAATAACATAGTCACTTACTGATTAATGGAAGCTTATACCAAATGAAAAACTTACTTTAAATGACATATAGAAATCATACCCTCCCTCCACTTTTTCTTCTAGGATGTTCTAGAACATCACTGCTTAAGGTACAACAAATCCTACTTCAGGTCAGACGTACAGGTATGGGTATAATGTGTACAACTCTTTGTAGTAACCTCTTACTAAATCATTTAATCCTAAAGTAAAAACAGCAATAATGCATCAAAAATTTTCGCTAATTTTTGAGTTCATCACATTGAAGAAATATTAAGTTCTCATTTTTCTATATATTGAAACATCCTATACACTTAAAATATAACTTATTGATTACTGTTACCTTCTCTATTTTAAGGGATAATTTATCTTTGTTATCAAATACTGCAATCTAAAATATTTCTAGTTAGAAAACTTGTACCATTTTGAAATCAGCGTATAACCAATCAGATTCTATTTAGTTCTAATAAACAAAAATCTTTTGGAATACTACTGTTTACATTTTGGGTTACTTTTCCTTTATTGGATAGCTAATTTTTTTTTTTTCATGCATCGGTTGGTATTTTCAGTCACGTCTGATGATAAGATAAGCCCAATGTAACACAGGATCAACCTTTCACTTAGAGTTCCAAACAATTAAAAAGTGCACTTACCATGTTCCAGCCGGGGTAGAGGTAGTCTGTACCAACAAACTCAAAGTAGTGAGCAAATCCCTCCTTCAGCCACACGTCTTCCCACCACACAGGAGTCACGAGGTCACCAAACCACTGCCGTGACAAATGAATGGGCATCAGATAAAATCGCATCTATCCCAGAATTATTTTATCTAAAATTAAATGTATTAAACTATGATTATCACAACTGGAATTCATTCCCCAATTGATTTTGTGATCTTAAAATACGTTGTGGCAACACCATTGATTTATTTGACTACTTGGATGACACTAATTTTCTATAAATGCATTCAGGGAAGAACAAAAATAAAATGTTCAAGGAACACAACAAGAAAATTTAACCTGGAGAAGAAAGGGCTCAGGGTAAAAAAAACTGACAACAGCTGTCTTCAAATATTTGAAGTCCTAGTATATAGAAGAAGAAAAGGCTTGGGTCTTATGGCCCTACAGGGGACAAATCAGTACTAATGGATGGAAATTAGGGTTGTAGATTGGTAGACATTGCTAAAAATGCAGGAGACCCTCTAACAGACTGAAATGGATGAACATGGAAAATACTACCTCGAGAAGTGGTGAGCTCATCACAGGAAGTACTGAAGCAGCGCCTTCCAATGGCAGAGGCAATTCACAGACGACATCGGCTGATTGAAGGAACTAATAAGGGCTTTAAGATGCTCGTGCACACCTGACTCTCCATGATTCTATGATAATGAGGGTTGGACCAAAAAAATCTCTAAGATCCCTTCAGGAAAATAATGTTGTAATTTATAATTGGTGTTTTGATTAGATCAGGATACATAACTCTGAAATCCTTGCTGAGTTCACCAAAGCTTAAAGGAATTCTTTTTTCATTAAAAAACAAAACAACAACAACAAAAAAACATTATATGCGGGAACTATCCTACAGACTTGGGATTGAATGATGAAAACTCAGACAATGTCCCTTCTCAGGCAGCTGACACTTTATTGTGGAGGAAGGGACAATGAGGTGAGATAGAAAATAAAAAATAAGCAAATGAACAATACAATTTCAGATCTTATTAAAGTGCGATAGGAATGGGGGACGGGTCACTTTAGACTGTAAAAACAAAAAGATTCTCTCTAAGCAGATGACATTTGAGCTCAGACTTTAATGATAAGGAGCCATGAGAAAGCCTTAGGCAAGAGGATTATAGGCATTTGTAAGTAACCCTTAGTGTGAAGACTCTAAGTGGTAGTGAGTTATTTAAGAAGCAGAAGGAAAAGGCAGTCAGACAATTATCAGATCATAGCTTTACAGCTTTAGGAGCTAGAGGAAAGAGCTTGACGGCTGAGCATTTCAATATTAATAAAGTATCACTTACTCAAGAGGATCTCTAATAGAAATACAAATAAGAGATAGCTCTGAATATGCTGATGGCCACAAAACAAATGATATTTAAAACATTTTCTGTTCTTGATCAGAAAGTAATGTTTCTTCTCCCTTAAATTGAAAGCATGTCTTAAGAATTGTGGCAATAAATAGGTGAGGAGAAACGGTAATGTAGAAAATAATTCGGCAATGATAGTGGAAATTATTATGTGTTTCTCCCAGCTTCTGGCTCATTTCCTCATAGTAAGTAGCCGAGCACCACTAAGCTAGAACAAGAAAGTAACTGAGAATCTGGAACAAATGAAATCCAGTTCTAGAAACAATTATCATCAGTGTGTTCTTATTTCAACAGAACTCTACATGTAACTCGTTTCTAGGAACGTTCAAAAAGGACATTGATTTGCGTCAAAGAATTGTATGTTTAGCTGGAAACCATTTTTAGCACAATAGAGGAGCCCTGGTTATCTCTGCAATGGATCCCCTTAAGTCTCTGCAGCAAGGAACACATGCCCAAGCTGACCAGCATGACAGGTACAAACATCTACAGGTTCACTGCAAAAGGCTGACATATAGGTAAATGGTCATATGGCTTAGAACAATTTATCACGAAGTCCCTATTCATGTATTATCATTTAGCTGTTCAGCCTCTTTTACTGACAACGTTTTCCACCTCACTCTTTCTTAAGGTTTTCAAGCTTTTTAAAAAGATTTTGGGTTGGTAACAAATTGAAGTTGTACAGTATCACACTGAGATTTCTGGTGTTTCCACTTAAAAACTATCCATAGTTTCTGGTAATCAGGACAAGGATTGCTTTTTATTAGCACGAACGTTTATTTTCAGTTATTTTGTTCACTAGAATCGAGATTCTAATAAGCATTGTGAAATCTCTGTAATATCTTCTGCTCATGGTAAGAAAGTGCATAAAATCAAAATGAAATTAATTTTATCTTAGCTTCACGATAAAGCTGGCTAATTTACATATGAATTTCTAAACATGCCAAGACAAAAAAATATCAATCATTTGAGAACAAAGAGGCTGTCGCAGAGTTAGTGAAAGACTTCCTAAGTGTCTGTGTGATGGGAGAAGGGGAATAACAAATTGATTTCAGCAAAAGCAAATTTTGACATGTACACAAAACTCAGCTGCATCTTTCAGCAATGCAATAAATCATTGCACTCACCATATATACACACCAATAATCACAAGAAAATAGAGCAAGGTTGACAAAGAATAGTGAGTGGATAGGGTCTCCAAAGAGGCTGCTGGGTAGCAGTGCCATCTCACTCCTCCACTAAACTGAATGACAGTTACTTATTCAATACGATCCGTGTGTTTGCTTTCGTTTGTGTCGTCATTTGAGAAGGACAACCTATCTTCCAAAAAGAACTACACGGTGCTCTATACAATTAAAACTTAATTGGGAGGAGAATAACTTAGCTCCTAATCTAAGTATCTGAAATCATTCTACGTTCTCGATAGTTTGCAATTATACTTACACCTGATCCTTTTTCTCATACCTGGTGACATATCTCATGAACAATGACCATGGTGACATCCAGCAAATAAGAAATAGATGAAACACTGGGATCCAGCAGTATTCTTTGTTCCACAAAAATACTTAGTCCCCAGTTCTCCATAGCAGCATACGGGTGCTTAGGCACAGCTAAAAGATCTAGAAATAGAATAAAACAATTCCAAAGGCTTTAACAAACATGTCAGATTCTAAATTCATATCCGACAAAAGTCCAGAAATCCTAATTAGAAGAAATACTTGCTCTTTCTCAGTAATTTTTTTTTCTAAATTAAACTACCTGCCATTTCTACGTGACAGCAGAAATATAGGCTATCACTGTCAATGCTGGCCATATCCATCCATCACAGTTCATTTTCAGACCCAGTGCGGTAGGAGGTTGGAAGTATCAGCACCAGTATTGATGGGCCTATCCTAATAAGTTGCAGAAAGTCAAGGAAACCAAATGCAGCGGGAATCTACAGAGTCCAAAGGCATTGTGCCTTCTAATGAAAATATATTCAGCTCAGTGCAGTAAATGCTGTACTCTTGCTTTTACCTCAATATTGTTCAAAAGAAAACGTCTCACATCAGTTTAAAAATCTGACATGTCATATTTCTAATTGCTTAATTCTAATGTATTTTTTGAGTTCTGTTAAAAATAAAATATTACATGTAAATATAGCTCAGATAGAGAAAACTAAAAAAGTAGATGTAGTGTCAAAAGGACTATTGAGGGAACCTGCAGACTCTGGTTCTGGTCCTGTCTCCACCATTAATTAAATATATGACATCAGTAAATCACTTAAATTTCTCAAGACCACAATTCTCTCACCTATAAAATAAGGTTATTGGACGTCATGATCTCTAAAATCCCTTCCAGCTCCGAAAATCTATGATTAGATGATTCTAAGATTTGTGCTTATTTTAAAAGGTTGTAGAGGTATTATCAACGTTTGCTTAAGGTGACACAGTAAGTACATGCTTTGATGCACTCCCTCTGCTCAAACACATAGCAATGATAAGTAAAATATTAAAAGGAAAAACTGCAAATCATCTCCAGGCTTGAAAATAAACCTCTATAAACCTCTCCATGGACCAGAAATGGTACATAAATGCAAAGCAGTGATTGCATGTGAAGCCACGGGCAGTGGCATTTGGGAACTGGATCCAGCAGGGTCCACCGGAGCCAAAGGCATCTAAGCCAAGCTGACAACTTGTTGCCAGGGGCTGAGGTAGGGCATGCATGTGCAGAAGGACTGAATATAGCTGGTGCTCAATGCTGCTTGGGAAAGCTAGAAGGCGGCAATGTAAGGATTCGAACCCAGGCAACCTGGCTCCACTTCCCCATATAAACCCTGGACTAACTCCCTAGGATGCTAAGAAAATAATGGTACAAAAATGTTTCCTGCAGTATTCTTCGTAAGAGTGAAAAGAGAAAACTACAAGCCTTCCACCAAGATAATTGACAAAGAAACTGTGAAATAATTCTAAAAAGGAATACCATACAACCACTGAAATAGTCTTACCACTAGATTCTAACACTACATGTATCAACACGGATAATCTGAAAAACATAATGCTGAAGGAACAAATAAGGTGTAGAATGACCCTTACCATATACTACTTAAAAGCAAGCAGAATAGTACCATAGATTGCAAATGGATACTCACACATTCACACATATACTCAGACAGATAGTCATGGTAAAATGCACACACAATCACACACATATAGGAATGATAAACACCAGATTCAGAATTATGATTGCTTCAGAAAAGAAAGAAGGAAGAAGGAATGAGGGACAGTCTCTTAGGTTCCTGGAGCCAATTTCAACATGTGTGCATGTGGGGTGGGGACGTGGGAGGGTTTGTCCCACACCATCTATAAGTAATTCTTGGATTCCAACAGAGTGACCCAGTATTCAACTCAATTCCAATACCATCTACCCAAAGAATCAGATTCCACAGGTTAAGGGTTCAGTCCTACAACACTGCACTCTCCATCCCTACTTCAAAAGCCAGTCCCAAGCCCAGGTTGTTACCTGTGCTTCTGACCTATGGACTAAAGATAAGTCAAGTATGGCCCCTGTATCCACTACATGGAAACATGACAGCTTAACAGAAAAAATAAATAAAGAATAAAAAGTCTTGTGAAAGAGAGAGAAAACAGATTTAGTTGGAGAAGTTCTTGAAAGAGATAGTATCTGGGTTGGACTTCCAAAGATAAATAGGATTTCGACAGGCAGACAGAGGTACTATATGCATTCATTTATACAAGTATGTATTTATTGAGCATCTCTTTTGCTCAATACAAGCATTGTTTGTTCTGTCATCCAAGCTCCTTGCTCCCTGCTCTCATGGCACTTATATTTATTTGTGGGTGTGTGTAGGAAGACGAGGTTAATTAACAAGTAATAAATGAATGAAAGAAATTTAGTAAATGATAAATGCTACCAAAAAATAATAGAGTAAGACAGTGATTGACTGGTAGGGTGAAATGAGTGGAGTGTGGTCAAAGCAGGCATCTCTAAGGTAATCACATCTCACCTGAGATGTGAATAATGGTTGAAGCTAGCTGTCTGAAGATCTGTGGAAGTATTGATATATTGTTCTAAGAAGAGGGGACAAAAAATGCACAGGCCCTAAGGAGGAAATGAGACTAGCATATTGGACAGAATGAAGGTTGGTGTGGCTGAAGCATATAAAGGAGAAGAGTATAGATGTGAGAGTTATACAGAGTGCAAGTACATAACAAACAGACATACTTCTGCTTAAGATTTTACCTTGAGACCTTCCTTAAATATGAACAAACTAGGCAATAGAACAACATTGCACCAACTCTGCCTGCCACCAGCAGATGGCAATAGCAGTAGCAGGTCTGGGGCCATTTACTTGTAGGAACACGGGGACTTATGAACAAGCCTGTTGCAAAACAGAGGCACTTCTGTTTGCTGAAGTTCTCCAAGAGCCGAGAGTAGTCAGGTCCCCAAGACTAAGTCAACAAATCAGGCCTCACACTGGGATATGGAGTGGCTCAAACGGCACGGAGAGAAAATTCCAGGCATGGGCCAGAGGCGAGTCTAAGAGTTTGGAATAAAGAAGGTACAGCCAGGGGCAGTCATCAGACAGCAAAAACCTGACTAGCAGCCTAAGCAGGTGTGGTGAGGGGGCAGCTGAAGGTTGGTGCCAATGATCTCAGGCAATGGTGACCTAAGTGGGCAGCTGGTGACAGGTTGGTTTCCAGAGGTCTAAGGGCAGAGAAGTCAGACCCAAGTAACGAAGCTGTACTTCAACCAGACAAAGACTCTTTTTTTTTTTTTTTCACACACACACACACACACACACACACACTGTATTTTATTTTTACAAGAGATAAATAGACTGACACCAAGCATTGTACATGGATGACCACAACAAAAGCAACAATGATTGCAATTACCAAACATGAAACACACTCATACTATGCCATAATATTGACATTCAGTCCAGTAATCCTCCACTGTAACAGCTCCTTTACTTTGCAGTGAAAATTGATTTGTATATTCTTTGCCTCTGAGTCCTTGTGGGATTTTTTTTTTTTTTAATTCAGACAGAAAGTCACAAAAATTATACTCATCCTCATCAGTTCACTCAGTCCCATGTAATTAATTTTTTTTTCATCTTGATCTTTTGTTAGCACTTTTATGAGTTCATCAGTTTTTTATTAGAGTTCTGAAAATGCTTATTCATTCAGTTCAGCAGTACAGTCAGTTACCAGAAACCTGTACTCAGACAAAGACTCTTGAGCAAATGGAGTCAGATTCAGATAAAGTGATTGAGAACAGAGTAAAACACAGAGGGATCAAGCACAGGAGGCAGCTTCTCAGATGTTCACAGGCTTTACAATAGATACAGGGAACCACGTCTATGGCTGGCAGAAAGAAAAAAAAAAAAAGAAAATTTTAAAAATTAGATTACGCTACTACAGACATAATAACCTTCTATCAAATTACTGAAGAAACTTGGATTTTGTTCTAACAACTATTGAGGGATAATTTAACTGTGTCTCTCTGCTCTATACCTTTATCTCATAAACAGTTCTATATTTTAAGAACACCTTCAGGAAGCATATATCCACATAAAGACTTGTACACAAATGTTCATAACAGTTTACTTCCAATACACCCAAACAGGAAATAATTCCAATGTCCATCAATAGATGAATGGATAATGTGTGGTATATCCGTACAATAAAATGCTGTTCAGCAATAAAAAGAAATGAGCTATCAATACTTGCAACAACATGAATGAGCCCCAGCATAGTTATACTGAGTAAAAAGGAAGAAAAAATATATATGTTGTATGATTCATGTCACTTACATAAAATTTTAGAAAATGCAAATTAATCCATAATGTCAAAAAGCAGATCAGTAGTCACCTGGGGACACAGATAGGAGGGATTAAAAATAGCAACAGGAAAGAATGTCTCTATGTGTATAACTGAGTCACTTTGCTGTACAGCAGAGATTGGCACAGCATTGTAAATCACCTATACTTCGATTAAAAAAATAAATTAAAAAAATAGCAACAGGAAACTTTTGGGGGTGATGGATACGCTCATTATGGTGATGATTTCATGGGTGTATACATATCTTAAAACATCAAATTTTACACTTCACATATGTGCAGCATACTGCATGTCACTATACCTCAATGAAGCTGTTAATATCTTCAGTAACTGAAATATTCTTTTGCTTAACTTTGAAGATAATAAGATTTATTTACAATGAATTAAATTGTTTCAATTTTTGCCAAATAATTTGTCATGAGGCTATATGCACTAACATGTGCAACCACAACTCTTTAATATGCCTTGAAAACAGAAGTAAGAAAACTCAAATGTTTCAGAGTCAAATTTACTCGGAAATTTAAAGAAAATCCTGGATAAAATTATGCATAAGAGTCTGCTCCCAATTAATTACGCTAGTCCTAAAACTATAGGCAGATAACAAATATTCATAAAATACTAGTGAATGTGATTACATAAATCACCATAAAAACCTGACTTTCTCTACTTGTTCCCTTCAGTGCACTAGAATTTATCTTCTATCTTTAACACTATGTTGAAACAGCTCTCGCTAACTAAGAGCACAAAATCTCATGGAGACCTCTGAGTTCTTACTTTTTTGATACTGCTGAGATTTATCACACTGCTAATTAGGGTCTGTCATAGAAAGATATCCGTGTTTCTCCTCCACTTCTCAGATTAGCCTTTCTTCTTGTTGTTTTTGTTCTTGTTTGTTTGTTTTATTTTCTTGTCATCTTCTGATTTTTGAAAACCAGAATTCTAGGATTTCCATCTGTGTGTGTGTGTGTGTGTGTATGTGTTTTAACTCATTCTACTAGTTTTCTTTGAGTGTTCTCACCCACTCCAATGTCATCTGTCACCACCCACATGCCCAGATAGCTCTCTTTGAGCTCCAGAGGAAAATACCTAAGCACCTTAGTAGTAGACTGTTAATTGATAGTCCCCCCTCCACAGCCACTAATGTACTATTCCTTCTAGAATAATCCTCTCCCCTGTAATCTGGCTTAAACCTTAAGAAAGCTTTGCAGCTTCCTCTTTTGGACTCTGGGGAAGGTCAGTCACCAAGAAAAATGTCCCACTACCCTAACAACACCATGCTAAAAGGAACCCTGAAACCACGTGGAAATGTTCAAAGAATCATCAAGCAGGGTCTCATAATACATACAAACCGAAATCCAGTCTCCAGCATTAGGGGCAATGTTCTGATGTATAACTTCATAAACTAGAAATAGACTTTAATGTATTCTACATTATTAAATAATCACTAGCAAAAAAAAAAATCATGTGCAATATCAGGCCTCTCCTCCCTGCCACAGTCAGATTCTGAGCTCACAGATCAGCAGAGTTCGTTGTCCAGAATCATTTCCCCTCTGACGACAAGTCATGCTGAATATAGCTTACAACTAGTTTTGCCCGATGTCACAAACCAAACAGATACGTAACCATTACCAAGTTCCATCCAAGAAAGAACATGAAATTCTGCAGTTCTGGTCATCAGTTCCATGGTTTCACTGTTTGCTGTGTGAAGTGCTCTTCTGCTCCTTTAAACTTCTCTGCTAAGTATCACTCAGAGGCACTCCCTCCAGATTGACAGACACATTCTGAACCTTGCCCTGGTTCTTCCACCCCAGATCTATCCTGCTCTCAAATCCCCAGACTTATGCACTAACTCTTCCTTCTGTTTCCTTCACCCTTTAAATTTCAGCCTCAATACTCTCTTCCATGCTGTGTCCTAGCAGCACCTCAATCACAATCCAAGTTACCTTTCCAGCACTGCAACCCTGCCCTTCTTGGCAGAGGGCAGTAGACACAGCAGTTAAAAGTTGGAGCTTTAGAGTCCACACTGCTTGGGATCCAAACCCAGGTCTAACATTTACCGGCTACGGAACTTCAAACAAATTGTTCAATCTCTCTCAGCTTCCATCCCCTCATTGATAACGCGGGGATAACTTCCTTGCAGGTTGTTGTGAAGATTCAATGAGATGGTCCGTTTAAAGCACTTAGTCCTAAGCACAAAACATGATAAATCAATGCCATCGCTATTTGGGATCTTTCCAGTTCATCCTCACCTTGGGGAATCAGATTCATGACAGGCCTTAGCTTGAGAGAGGAGGAATCTTGTCTTCTAACAAAGATGAAATGTTGGCTAATGTGTTATGCTAGGCATTCTGATCTCTGAATTGAAAATGTTGCTTATGATGTAAAGCAATACAGGACTTACCTAAGAACAAACTATAAAAAGAAAGTCATAGGACATTCCCATTTTATTATTCAGGGACCCTACCTAAATAAGTTTTAAAGGTATAGCAGGTTAAAAAAAAAAAAAGTTGTGTTTTGATTATGCCATGACTGGCACTTGAAGATACTATTTACATAAGCATTCATGCTTAAGTATTAAAAAATAAAACTCCTTGCTCTGACAATTACCACATGTGACTAGTATAAATATAAATTGCATTTGAAATAGACATATTGACAAGATAAAATTCATAGAAGTCATCTATTACTGGTATTTATAAAATGAGAACCAACGTTTTCCTTTCAAGTGCATATTCTGAAGTTGTTTTTCATCACAAACAGGTTAGGTACTGAATGGCTGTTTTTAAGTTCATTTGACAAAGAGGAGTTGAAGCTTTGCTATCCTTGGATACATTTCCACCAAATTTAAGACCTATATGGGAAAAGAATCTAAAAAGGAGTGGATATATGTATATGTATAACTGATTCACTTTGCTGTACACCTGAAACTAACACAACATTGTAAATCAACTATACTCCAATAAAAATTTTAAAGAAAGAGTGAATCGGTCCTTCAAAGCTTTAAAACAGAACACACTTTCTCCTGATGGACTTTCTATTTGGGCATATTTCCATCAAAAAAGATTAGTTTCAGCTACATACTTTAGCCTGTAACAGAATTTTCATCAGTACCACTTGTATTCACAAGCTTAGCATTTAAGTTCTCAAACTCCTAGCATCCTCCTGAATTAGCATTAGGCCATAATATGCACTCAATGTTTTTGCTGATGCTCCTGCACACACTCAAAAGACTTTTTTTTTTTCATTTCTGCAATCACTTTTCCTCGACACTTCCTGATTACTGTCAATTGCAAAGGAGGAACACTTTTCATGGTTTGTCTAATTCCTTTTTTCCCCGAAAAAGAATTTTTATGCCAAAGGACTTATCCCATATGCACAAGGAACGTTTGTCATTTTCTCACCCATTTAATTTTTAAAATTAGCTCTACTTTGACTGCCATCATCACATTTTGCATCTTCCCTCAAGCACTTTCAAAACTTACGGTCTTCACTTTAATGGACATGATTAGGCATAAACATCAAAAACACACTAAATGATTCCTATCACCATCATTTGGTGACAGGCCAACTTGACTAATGCTTGTTATAGAACAAAGATTTGGTGTTATCTAAGAGAATGTAGGTTGTAAGTAAGGTTCCTTTCTATGAAGGTTTCGTTTACTATATTGTTTCATTTATTCCTAAAATACTTATTCATTACCTAACACAGGCCGGACTGATCTGAACACTGGATAAGACACAGTCCCATTAAACCCTCATGGAGTTTAAAAACCAATGGGGAATACAAACAAGTTTAAAAGTATACATATTATAGACACACATGAAGGAAACCGTAGGGTAGTACATGCGCTAACCTGAGTACATGGTATGATGGAAGCAGCACAGAGCAGAGACTAAGAACATGGGCTGTGAGGTCAGGTAGCCCAGGTTCAAAACCCCATCCTGCTACTTAGCAGGCTTGTTACTTATCATTTCTGCCCCTCATTTTCCTTACCTGTAGAAAGAAGATGATTATAATTGCTACTATTTCACAGCGTTACTGCGAGGGCTATTGTTGGAACACAACTCTCAAGTATCTTTCACATTTCCGTATGTCTTAAGAGCACAGATACTGACTGGTTTTCGTTCCAGACTATCTTTTTAAGGATATTTGTATAGAAAAAACAGAGATAGTGTCCTCTCAAAAGCAAAGGACAGGAGTACATACCATAATTTATAAAATAACTAGATTCCTCAGGGTCAGAGTTCCTCACCTATTATATAATCCATTGCATATGCAGGTATCACCTGGACCTCTTTGCGTTGCTCTTGGGAATTGGGGCTCAGGGAACTGGCTCAAAAAATGTTGATACTCTGGCTACTGCTATAGCTAAAGGAATGAAGTTTTATTGTCTCTAATCCCAGAGTTTCATGTCTTCCACCAAGTTTCAAGAAACAATGACAGGCTGACTTGTCAAGCTTGCAAATAGGGTAAGATAAAATCTCAGACTCTTCTCAGTTCTTCACAACTATGTGAGTGAGATGCTTGGAACAATACCTAGTTCTCAATAGCTGTTAGCTATTGTAGACAAAAAGCCCCTCCAAGATGTCCATGCCCTCATTCCCAGAACCTGTGGATACATTAGATTACTTGGCAAAGGGGAATTAAGGCCACAAATCAAATTAAGGTTGCTAATCAGCTGACCTTAAAATGGGAGAGTATCCTGGATTATCCAGGTGGACTCAGTATAATCACAAGGGTCCTGAAAAGCAGGAGGCAGAAGAGTCGGTGTCAGAGTGAGGAAATGAGAGAAAGACCCTGGAGGCCATTGCTGGCCTTGAAGAAGGAAGGGTGTTACAAGCCAAGGAATATGGGGCTTCTAGAAATTAGAAATGGCAAGAAAATTTAGAGATTCTCCCCTAAAGAAAAGACTTTAGTGAGAGCAGTGTCAACCTGCCAACCTACAGAACTGTAAGATAATAAATTCATGTGGTTTTAAGCCACTATGAATGTGGTAATTTATTATAGCATCAATAAGAAACTAATAGAGTATTATCATCATCATCATTACCTTTATCACTTTTACTATATTGATAAATATGCTATATTACTATAATATTACTGTATTATATTACTATAATATATTACTACAACAATGTTACTATATTACTGTCATTATTACCATATAAAAGAGGTCCCAAATCTTAACCTAAGAACTGGGAAAGGCTTCCTGGAGAAAGTCAGTTGTGAGATTTATTCAGTTAGCTGGAGGGAAAGTACATTTCAGGCTAAGGGTGTCTGCAAACAAGTGAGAGAGAACATGGGACTTTCAGTAAACAGAAACTGGATCAATATGGCTGAAGCATATAGTGACAAATCCTGTATGGGACATGCTGAGTTTGAGCTGCCTCTGGAACATCCAAATAGAGATATCCAGTAAGAGGCTGAATATAGAGGTCTGATGTGTTGGGGAGAGGTTTGGGCTGGGGAAACAGATTTAAGAAGTCATCAGCATGTATATAGTAGACTATGACCCATGCTGAGCATAGAAAAAGACTAAGATATCTGAGGAGCACTGAGATTTAAGAAACAGGCAGAAGAAGGGGGCAAATGAAGCAGGCCCACAAAGGATACTAACAGGCACTGTCAATAAGAGGTGGGGGGAAGCCAGAAATGTGACATCACATCATTCTACAGTAGTGAGGCAAGAGTCGACAGTGTCTATGAATATCTTAGGTTTATTTATAAAACACAGATATTATACACTGAAGTAGTTAAATATTAATTAATGCAGTTGACAGTGTCTATGAATATCTTAGGTTTATTTATAAAACACAGATATTATACACTGAAGTAGTTAAATATTAATGCTTTCAAAGAATACTAACTTACTATTCGATATCATTTTCAACAGATTTTCAAAATGAATTATAGAACTTCTTACATAGATACAACACAAAGTCGAATTGTATGTGTTAGCATAATCACCCAAAGGGGGGAAAAAACCAATACTCTGTTAGGGGCTTTCATTAATCAGCTATTTAATGAGTGTTAGTTGCTGGACTGGGCCCATCCCACAGCGTGGAACTCAGGAGTCTTTTTTTGTTTCAAAAGTCTGAGGTAGCTGGGAATCATTTTAGAGGCTTGGATAGCTCTTTGACACTCTTTAATTGACAGATTCACATTTCCAGCAGAAGAGAGTATAAAAATAGTACTGTTTATAAATGAGCATTCTTAACTCTTGAAACTTGGAGTTGTCAGTAAAATATATTTCCAAATTCATACGCACTTCAGACAGTCTGAGTACAGAGCGGTTGCTCCTAAAAGAAATTTATGTAAGTTTGGTAAAGCGGAAACAAAGATTCATTGTGCCTTAAGGCCAATTCCTCTTAGTATAAACTGTACTAGTAATAGACACCCCATTCAATAAAAAAATGCAAATATATCATTCAAAGGAACCAATGTTGGATGTTTAGCTTAAAACTGTCTAGCATTATTTTCAAGCAAAAAAATCAAATACTTGTTGAAGCCCCAGAAGGAAAAAAAAATCACTGAAGCCCAATAGTTGTTGATTTTTTTAAATCACTTCTTATTGCAGTACAAAGTATTATCTGATATTAACTGGCATCTAAACAATGGATGAATTTTCAGAGAGCTATAGTAGTCTAAACAGAAGACTCCAAATGTGAATTTTAAGGGTTCCTAAGGGAAATCTCTGATGGTGCTTGGGGTAATGAAGGCAGAGAGAAAAAGGAAGAAAATAGAGTTAAAAAATAGCACAATTATAGAAACAGAAAATGCAGTGACACTGTGTTACTTTACTAAACTTTAACATTAATTCGAAGCTAATTTGCCTTTAAGAGAACTAAAATAGAACCGTATCAGTTTAGCCCTTGGTGTTTTACTAAAAGCCTCTACCTTCGTATAACCCAAACATATAGATTTACCATTTTAAACAGCATCAGGTCACTCAACGCCATGAAGAAAATGAATGTCATGTCCCATTCAGGCTGAATTATGTATCTGATGGGAGGTATTGATCAAAATATGAACCACTTCTTTCATTACTGAAAGTACCTGATACTTTGTTATAAATATCTTCTGAGAGTATAAAGAAACTGCCTTTTCCAAATTTTTCTACAGAAGAGTTTCTGAGAGCTTCTATTCAATGATTTTTTTTTCAAAACCCATTACTAGTGTTGCAAATATTCCCTAGTTCAATTTACATTAGATCAAGAAATGAAATACAGGAAGAACTAATAATGAGCCAGAGATTGAACTGAACCCTTTACTTCTCCAAGCTCCAGTACCTGATGCGCATCACTAAGTTATACTCCTAAAGTGTATTTTATAGGAAAGAAAATATTTTGTACGCTTAATGGGGAAATGATGAAAAGAGGGGATTTTTTTTTTTGTACCCATCATAAAAATGTTGTTCCTAATGTAAATACTCAGAGAATTGACATAATTGAAAATTGCCAGAAGCCATTTTCCTAACACTACAGTTAATAGAGCATGAGGGTTCTACAGCTCAACACGACGTGTAACTGATCACTGTACACGTGCAGCAGGGAGACTACCGTGCAGAAAATGGTAACACCCTTCTCATGATTTCTGTTTCTTCTTGTCCTCCTAAAACACTATGCAAATTTTGCACTTGTGTCTTGGAACCTGTCTGAATCATTATTAAAATGAAAGCCAGCATTCTGTGGAGTGCTACACTAAACGGTACAGGTCCAAGGACACTAAAGCTTCTGCTCATGTTTTGCAGGAGCATTTGGGATATTCCACTCCTGGGTGGGGGATGGCATCCTTAGAGCCTGACCACCTTACAGCCTGGGCAGAAAATGCTACAAAGTGTTTGGGATGTTCTAAGAGCTAACTACCTCGAGGAACTTGTATCCACCGCTCTGGATCTCAGGGCATGTGTATGTATGTATATATGTGTGTATGTGTATATATGTGTGTATAAGTATTTATTATATGATAATATGTGTACTTTATATAAATATACATACTGAGTGTACATAAGTGTCTACTCTATATAATATTACAAAAATACATATACACACTATATATATAATAGAAAGTAGCTGAAGTTTGATGAATTCATTGAATTTTATGAGTCTATCATTCTAAATTCATGCTAGAAGTAGACTGCTTTGTATCTCATCCTATGTAAGTTCAGGCAGATGGAGGTATGAAAACCAGACCACAATTTTGAGTTTTATCACCAGGGGTCAAATTTAATAATAGTAGCTAATAATACTTTCCAAAAATGAGCCTCAAGGTCTCCAGATTAGCTATACAAATACACTAACTGTAACTTTGCTGCTGGTTTCACTCCTAACCTCCCGATCTCTCCCACACCTCAAGTTTCATCAATTGTTGACTACTAGGTATGTTCTCATATTTAATGCAATTAGGCAGCAGAATCTCAGGACCAGCTCCAGATCTAGTGAATGAGAATATGAATTTTAACAAGATCTTCAAATGATGCATGTATAGCTTAAAATTTGAGACGTGAATCTTCTAAGACAGGGTGCTTTCCCCCAGGGGTTGTATAAGCCTGTCTATGTAGGTGTGAAAGTAAATTAGAACTTTTATTTGTATTTATTTTAGTCTGATACAGATACTCTCCCTGGTTGAATTATCAAGGTCCATCAAAAGAGAGCAGAAGTTCCACAGACATCAAAACGACAAACATCTTTCTCATTAGTTCACTTTCAAGGGATTAGGGCATGTGGCAGTACAGAAGCACCCAGTTAAATGGATTTATGGATTATATTATCTAGTGTAACTAAACCAACCCTCACAAAATAACTAGGTGACTTAAAAAGACACCTGCAAAAAAAAAAAAAAATAGATTGAGGTCATACTAATAATACAAAGACCCGCCCCCCAAAAAAATAATAACAAAAAAAGAAAATGATAGAGCTGACAGTCTTTCAATTCTAAGTAAGAATAACTACCATTTTTGAGCACATATAAGGGCCAGTCAGTTTCTAAGTGATTTATATGTATTAACTCAGTTAATCCTGACAATTCTTTGAGACAGACGCTATACATAGCTCTATTTTGCAAATGAGAAACTGATGCACAGAGACATTAAGTTAATTGCCCAGGACAGTCTGGTATTAGCAGAGATGGGGTTCAAACTTTGGCAGACTGGCTTAGATCCCCCAACCACTACACTCCATTCATTCTATTTCATCTGCATTGTACGGTGAAAACACCGATATAATTATTTATTACCAAAAAATCAAAAAGAAAACAAATTTATCAACAAGAGTACTTGCACCATTGATTTACATCCATTCTCATTAACAAACTTCACTTTGAACTTCACTTGAAGTGTATATTGTGTCTTGAAATTTAGCTACTGAAAGTATTATGTGTACTATTTCAAAACTAAATAAGTATAGCTACGCAGAGATGAACACGCTCAAAAGTTTTATAGTGGTGGTGCACAACCAGGAAAAGAAAAATAGGAGACTTTTGCCAAAAAGCAGCAGTTCTCAACTTTGAGCATTCATGGGAATCCCCTGGAGGGCTGGTTAGAATACATATTTCTGGGCCCCAAGTCCAGAGTTTCTGATGCAGTAGAGCTGGGGTGGGACCTGGATCTGTCCTTCTAACAAGTTCCCGGTGATGTTGATGCGGCTGGTCAGGTGATCACACCTTGAGAATCCCTGTTATAAAGAAGCATTTAGAACAGAAGACCTCAAATATTGTCATACATTTGAGTCACCTGGGAAACCTTTAAAAATATTAATGCCTCATGCTTCTCCCAAGACTTCAAATTGTTCTAAGGAGGGAACTCGGCCTCCTTACTCTTCACATGGCCCTAATGTACAGCAAGGGTTGAAATCACTGCTTTAGGTAGAGGGAAAATAAAAGCAGAAAGACTGGTTCAAAGTAATAGAATCCTAACTAAAACACAAAAGTGTTTCAGAGGTGGAAACAGACAGTACTTGTTAATTAATTAAATATTGAAGAAAAGAAACCCACCAAAGAGGCATAGACCATGCTACCTAGTTGAATGAATGGGTAATGAATCGAATTATGGTGTTCCATTAACCATGATTATAAATCCAGGGAACCAGAAGGGGGAAGAGTCAGAAAGGGGAGGGGCGAATAAGAGGAAGAGAAAGGGAAAATAATTTTATAGTACAAATAGAACAAATTATTTTCATAATGCTAACCTCAAAAGTCCATTTTTGCTAGTAATGGAAAAGTGATACAAAAGTTCCTTTCCATTAACAGCATACACTTCCTTAAATCATTCCAGCAGTTAAAACTTAGGCTGCCTAGCTTCAGAATCCATGTTCTTAATCTCTACTCTATGCTGCATCCTGTTCTATTTTTGTATTGATGGAAATAGGACTCAATGAAACGCCAAACAATAAGTCAAAAATAGTAGGGATTAGTACCCAAAGCCCTGAAACATTAAAAAGATGATGCCTGCCCTAGTCTATCTTTTTATTCCTGATGAGCAGTCTGAACTAAGTCTATTGTTTTAAAAAGCTTTTTGAAGAAAAACAAAACAAAACAATATAGGCAGTGTGTCTGCAACGCAGTGAAAATAATGTTGAAATTTCAGATCATATGGACTTCTGCTAATAGCTAGGAAGACATAAACATTATTTACAGATTTTATTATAGACTACCAATGCTGATTTCCACAAATGTTTAATCCCCTCTTATAGAATTGTACAGTCAGGACTGAGTAAACTTGCTCCAAATGCCTTTGCTTAAGTGCCAATGAGTTCGTGTAAAAACATAGTTCAGTCTCTATTTTAAACATAATTTTGTTGTCAGCTGAGAGTCGGCATTCTTTAGTATGGCATAGTAGCTGGTGTTAATGAAAAACATCAAAACCTTCTCCCCCATATACAAACACCCTATAACAAGAACAAATGAATTTTAATCCTTAGAGAAAAGGGGAAACTTGGGATCAGATGCAAACCATGCTCTGTTGACATTCTCAAATTAAGAAAATATATATGGCAAGGTACTGACTGCTACAATATACAAAAGTTTCATTTCCACTCCGGCTGAATGTAACAGCAGGTGGTAAAGTGGCATTACAAGACAGTCACTTTCACTTTAAGCCCAAAGGCAAAGGACCCATTCTATTTGCAGAGTTAGCTTAAGTTACTCTGTTGCTTCTTCTATACCTACATATACTCATGAAAAGTAAAACTAAAAAAATTTCCATTATCTCCAAAGGCAAACAAAATGACTAGTTGATAATATGTCTCTTTTTCTTTCTTTCTTTCTTTTTCTCTTTTCTAGATTGCTTTCTATAAGGCTGTGGTTCAAATCATTAGGCTAACCTACAATAGCTCTTCACTTATCTAAGATGCTTTAGTGACCTTAAGTATTACTTCTTAATAATGTCATGATTCAGAACACATTACATGATGGGCACAACTTTTAAAAACAGTTCTAAGTCAAATGTATTAGGTATTAGGATCTGACTTTCAAACAAATTTTTACTGGAACACTACCACCCCAAGTTTATGGAAGCTAATGAAAACATATTAACTGTTTAACACTGATACTAAACTGAACCAATGCTTATTTGCCAAATTATTGATTACTCAGAATGTTTTTCAGTTGAGGGAAATCTGTTTTATCCTGAATTTTTAGTGGTCTTATTTGTTAGACTAAATACAGCCCTACTGCTAACCCAAATGACATCACTATACAAATTACAAAAAAGCCACCTCTTCCTCAAGGCACTATACTGACATGTGCCAGAAAACAGTCTTAAAAAATCTACAAATCTATGATGGCTCCAAACATGAACGGTGTCCTTCTAGAGTTGTGCAATGTACAACCTAATCTATTAAGTTATGTCAAAAGAATTAAAAAGAAATGTTTCCTGATCCATAGAGCTCAGAAGTCTAATGTACTCTGCAAGGAGATATTGAGACAAGCTTTTAAAATAACAAGTCCATTTGTGAAGAGATGATTTATGAAACACCGTTGCGGAGGAAAAAACCTTTCCTCTCCCCTTCTAGGTTTTTCTGGCTCATCTAAGAATTAAATTGACACGAGACAGATTAGTAGGAGAAAATCAAGTTGAATTACATACATATGGGAGCTCCATAAGACTAGGAGGCCCAAGAGCAAGTTAAGACAATTGAAGGCTATATATCACCTGGGAGAAGGAGAGGGGGATAGGAGTCTGGGACTTCAAAGGGAAGGAAGGCAATTTACAGGAAGATGAAAGAGTGCAAATGTTTGGTAAACAAAAGTTTGCTGGGGCCATGCAGAGATAATGGGACACGGAAGACTTTGATCAAACATACCTTGTTGAGTTTCCCCCAGTCTACCACACCTAGTTCACATTATACTGTAGTCATCTGTGGTGATAGTTCTTCCTGGAACAAGTCTTTTATCTAAATTCTTTTAGGCAATTAAGGGGAAGAAATAAGGGCTCTTCCTGAGACTTTTGTTTCTTAAAAACATACAGCCCAAAATAATCCTCAAGCCAAAGAGACATATTTTGGGGTGGCAAAGTTTTGTTCCCCTATATCACCATATTTGATTAAATGACCCAGTGATCATTAAGAATGTGTTGGGGGAAAGCTGTTTTGCTTTACAGAGGACATAGCAAAAGACAAATGGACTTAAAAGTGTTAGAGTTATAATTTGTTTCTGACAAGAGAGATATTGTACATCTAGGTAATGTGCCAAGAAAGTCTCCTTAGTTCTCAGCTCTGCATTGCAGTAGAATCCATTGAGGAGCTTTGGAAATACTGATGGCTGGGCCTCAACCCCAGACCAATTCTGTATGAATCTCTAGGGATGGGGCTCAAGCATCAATCTTTTTGGAAGTTTCCCAAATGATTTCTCACGTCCAGCTAGGGTTTCAAACCTCCAACTTAGATGATTTTACAAACAGTGTTCCTACATAACATAGACTAGAATGGTGGTTCTCAAATTTTAGTGTGCATTAGACTCACCAGGAGGGTTTCATTAAACAGACTGCTAGGCACAACTTCCAGAGTTCATGATTTGGTTAGATGTTGAAGCTTCTGGTCAACACCTGTATTTTGAGGACCATTGGTCTAAAACCTTACTACTCAAAATGTCCTGGGATGGGGACTTCCCTGGTGGCACAGTGGTTAAGAATCTGCCTGCCAATGCAGGGGACACGGGTTTGAGCCCTGGTCCGGGAAGATCCCACATGCCGTGGAGCAACTAAGCCCGTGCGCCACAACTACCGAGCCTGTGCTCTAGAGCCCACAAGCCACAACTACTGAAGCCCGCACACCTAGAGCCCGTGCTCCGCAACAAGAGAAGCCACCACAATGAGAAGCCCACGCACCGCAACAAGAGTAGCCCCAGCTCGCAGCAACTAGAGAAAGCCCGAACGCAGCAACGAAGACCCAACGCAGCCAAAAATAAATAAATAAAATAAATAAATTTATTTAAAAAAAAAATGTCCTGGGATGGCAACTTTGACTTAACTGGGAACCTGTTAGAAATGCAGACTCTCAGGCCCCATCCACTTCTGAATGGCTATCTGAATTTTAATAAGGTTCCCAGGTGATTCATATGGAAATTAAAATTTGAGGAGCACTAGTGTAGACCACAGACCAATTAAAAAGTCAACTGGGATAAGAAGGAATATAAATGGGGATGAAATAGGATAGGGACTTGTGAATAATGAAAAAGCTCATATTCTAAAAACTTCAGCTCTAATCAATCAGTGCCCACATGGGCATGCAGACTCACTGTTACCAGATATTCTAATTTTTCAAGACGGTTAGTAATCTGTTTTTTTATGTGAAATCCCCCAACTGTAAAATATTAGCAATTCATTCAAAGGTTTTATAACACCATTAAGACCAAATAAAATATGTCTGTGGGCCGTATTTGGCCCATAGCTTGCCTGTATGTGACCTCTGATCTAGAAAGAGTCAATCATAAATTGAATTAGAGTTTGAGATAAATCACTGGAAATCTCCTAAGAACCCTTCCTTTAAAAGCTTAAGATAAATGATATATTTGGCAACAGTTAATTATTTTCCATAGGGCATACCTCTGCCTGACACAAACTCAGTAAAGCATCAGAAATAAATGTTAGACAGGGCAGCTTTGAAATATGGAAAAAATATATGCAGCTATAAGGTAGGCAGCAAGAGAGGATGCGGAAACGTCTCAGGAGTGCCTCTGAAGAACACGAGATGTGCAAGCAATCAATCTCAGAACGAGAAAGGAGAGACATTTGATTGTGTTTACTGATAAGTACACCTATGGACACAGCAAAATTTCTCATCATAAGCCTTTGAGAGTAGGAGAAAAATGGCTGTATTATATAGGTAGAATTTATTTTCCCTTGTAAAAGAGGATATAGTAAAACAACCTCAGTTCCATACTTCCTCTCCACCTTTGTTTAACAGCACTGAATTGTATCATTTCCTTTAACTGTGAAGCAGTTTGAAAAAATTTTCTAATGGAGGCACACAGTATTCTCAATGTATGACATTTTAATGGTCATTGAGTATTTTTTTCTTTAAACCTTGAACAATCACTTATTAAAGTCATCTTAGAAGCTATCTAGAGAATAACAAGAAGGTACCTTTGAGAAAGGTCACATAGGACTAAAAAAACACAAAAGGAGTAGTTAAGCAAGCTGAAAAGAGCCACGGAAGTCAAATTATATAGCTGAGTGGGAAAAAAGAGAAAAGAAAAGTTACGAAAACTGCTTATTACTGTGCTGGAGTACCAGTAAACAAGCAAAGTTTCATAAAGGACTTAAGAACGGCATAGAAAAAAGGTCTAAGGTGATATCCAATCTCTCCTAACCAGGCCGTCCTTCCTAACACAATTCTTTCACTATGGGATCTTGAACTCCATAACCTCCAAAGGCTCTCTCTCCAGGATGACTACCACATTTCTTAGCCTGTGATAAAAGGTACTCATAATATAATTTAGCTTTAATCCCATTAAATTATTAAATACTACCTCACACTTTTCTCTAAATCCCCTCAATTAGGCCAACAATTAAGAGAACAGATACTTTTCTGCACTCTTAAATACATCTTTATAAACCTTTCAAGCTTTTGCTGTTAAAATAATGGAACAAAGTTTAGTTGGATGCCTTTCTTGGTCCAATATTTGAGAGAACCACCATCATCTCTTACTTTATTCTCTCATCAGCCTGTTTAAAAAAATGTTGGGTATGCCAAGGACATTTAACTACTAAAGATATATTAGGTAATTATTTTTTCAAAGAAAATGTAAGTAGCACCTCAAACTACATTTGACATCGTAAATGACATATATGAGCAGATAAAGGACAGACTTTTACAGCCCTATCAAAAAAAGGGAATTTGTACTTGAAGCTGCCAAGATTAGAGATTATATATGCTAGGATCTGTATTTATAAGATAACTTTTCATCTTTGGGATTCTTTTAAAAATACTGAAATTAGAACATGTTATAAAAGAGGAATGCCATGAAAATCAGAAGCACTTTGCTTTTTACCTTTGCCAGAAAGAAACCATGTGACTCAAGACCAAAGCACTTCAGTTTCTTTATTTTAAACTGATGTCACCATTTTCATTATATACAAAAGGAGGAAAGAAATAAATTAGCATTTAATCAAGTCCTAATAAGTGCCACACTCTGTGTTTGGCACACTCAGTCAGATAAGAGGGTGAACTAGACAATCTTTACGGCCCTTTTAATTGAAAACTTACCTTATTCTATGGAATATTTGAGTAAATTGATATGTAAATCACATGTAAATCCTGATCACAGTAAGTCACACAAGGACCAGTGTTCTCTTGGAATCCATTCTCTTTCTGTCGCAGCCTCACCCAACTATAATGAATAACTCCTTTATCTACTTGTTAGTAGGAAATCCAGAACTATAGAGAGAACCTACATAGCAACCAAACAAGATGCCTTTCTTCCTGGCAGCATTGCCAAGGTACATTACAATGTTAGAGAGGGGTTTAAAATATATATATATAATATAAATATACATATATATATGCGCAAAAGGTTCCAAATGGTTCTCCATTTTTCCTAATGATACTCAAAAAAATTTTTTTTATTTTTAGCAGTTCATTAACATTGCTATGTTCATACTGAGCTACTGATACTATGCTAAATCCTAGGAAAACAAAGTTGAATAATAATCCAAGCCCTTGTTTCTTAGGACTCAAAAAGGTATTAAAACAAATAGTTTAAGTATATAGTAAGTGCAATATACCTAGGATGCCAAGAAAACACAAAAAGAGGGTGTCTAATTCAATCAGAGAGTCAAAGGAAGGTTTCCTAGAGTAAATGATGCTTGAGTAGGTCCCCTAAAGACAAAACAGGGGTAGGACAAAAAGCAAAAGAAGGCATAAGGCATCTTAACCAGAGGGAATAGTAAAAGAAAGACACAAGGGGTAAAGACACAAGGGGTAAATAGTAAAAGAAAGAACCAAGGGGTAAAGACACAAGGGGTAAAGACACAAGGGGTAAAGTGGAAAAAGAGTTGTAAGGTATTACTGTAGTAGAGTGGATGTAGCAGAGCATGGGGAAATGAAGCTGTAGTGGCAGTCAGTACTAAACCATGGAGGACCTTGATTCATGTCAGGCTAAGAATTTGGATTTTATCCTATGGGCAATGGGAAACCAACGGAGGGTGCAGGAGAATAGCATCGCCAGATTTGCCTACATGGCGTTTGAAAGATGGATCTGAGCTAGAAATTACAGAAGGCAAGAAAATCAGTGACAAGTGAGTCCCTATGTTGTGTGATATTAACAGAACTGTGGAAAAGTGGATAGAATTAAGAAATATTTAAGATTTAAAATCAGAGGAGTAATATGGAGACAGCAAGATGAAAGGGTCTAAAAATACTCTCCTTATGTTTATGGCTTTAGGGCCAATTCGCTACATAGGAGTACAAACAATTGAGATATGAAATACATGGGAAGAGACTGGAGCTGGCGAGGGTGCAAAATTGGGAGGAGGGAAGCTGAATTCTGTTTGGATCTGTTGCAAAAATATGAGTCATAATCCATGAGGGGAGATTCAGTAAGCATTAATCAAAGCAGAAGAAGGAGAAATAGGAGACAGTGCTATCAAAGGAAATAAAGTTCCGAGAATGAAAGAAGGATCAGTAATGCCAAATGCATCAAGGAGATGCAGTGAGATAAGTACCGAAAACGTGCTTATTGGATTTGGTAATTTTGCCTTTGCCAGGCAGTTTCAGTGGACTACTGGGAATGAGAGCCGGACCTCTGTAGGCTGAGGAGGGACTCAGTGGTAAAGAAATGGCAGCAGCAAATCTTCCAGAGATTTCAAACCCACATAGATAGGTGAGACTTACCCAAGCATCTCTGCTTCCTCTTTTGAGCAGAAATCTTCTCTGTATGTTATCACATAACACTGAGGATCTCCATCAAGATGGCTTAATAATAGAATTATTTTCCTCAGACCGAGTGAAAAGCCTTAATCACATTTAAAAGCCATTGTGAATAATAGTTATTAAGCACCTTAATAAATCTCCTGTAGAGGGGTGGGATGAGGCAGGATGCCAGCCCATAAATCTCTAATAATCCCAGCATCATTTAGGAACTAGACCCTCTTTGCCAGGTGGAATGTTGTCCTAAACACACCTCAAAAATTATAAAGAACATAAGGAGACATGCAGCTTCAATTAAGCCACCCCCTCTTTTGCTTAGTGTTTACAGGGAATGTTCTAGAGAATTCTAGTCTATTGCTCCCAAACTTACTCAAGGAAAATGGGTGGCGGAAAAGAAGAGGACTCTCATGCAAATTAACTTATTTCTTTTTATATATATATTTCAAGCACTGCCACTGAATTATTATTGTTCTTTTCTATTCTTGCAAGCACTGGCTTTATTATCTTGTTTATTGCTGTAATCTGGTGATTAGATTCAACATGTACATGATGAATTTGGCCTAACAACATCAATAGGAATGAAATAGCTTCTAGTTCTTTGGAAATGAGAATGCATCTATAACAGCTCTCTTCATTAAACTTGAACCTGGTATAACATATTTTATGATGCTTCTCGTAACAGTAAACCACTTAAAGAGATTTTGAGAGATTCTTCTTCTCTAGGAGGATTAATAGGAAGCTGTACTTCTCATCAGACTTTTCCCACACCTCCTGTCGCTTTCCCTTCCCTGCCTGTCCTGCTCGATGTCAACAACTTTGTGTAGAGCAATGATGGACTGCCTTATCCAGAGAGACTTGTCACAGGTGGCTTCTGCAGACAGAGAAAAGTCAGTCATCGTGGGGGCAGGAGGGAAGGAAGCAAAGGGAATATAGGGAAAATTGAAAAGTCATCATCAGGCAATTTTATTTCTGCTTCAGCCAAACAACAAATTACCTTTTTTCTTGCAAATGACTACATAACTTCAATGACGAAAAAGGAAAAATTTTTTATGAGAGGAGGAACAAGTGTTAATTAAAAGAGAAAAAAAACCCAACAACAACCAAAATAAAGTAAGAGGAACCTGTCACAGCATAGCCACTCTGAACTGCAAGAGGTTAACATTTACCTGTTTTTTTTCTGCAAGCCCTTATCACCTTACATATTCTAAAATCTAAAGCAATAACATGGAACTGAGCAAAACAGTGTTTTGATCCTCCCTAATTTTCCTAACTTCAGAAAGTTAAAACAAACATGAATATCCCTCACCCCAAAAACATCAACAAGTGTGTATCGTTTATTAATTGAGTCACTTGTTACTAGTTCCTGGATTAAAATCCATTTTGCATGTGCACGCTACCCTTCGTAGTCAGGGTAAAGGTGTAATGTCATCTGAGTCCTAATAATTGAGGTCCTGATTGCCATTATTAACAAATACTCACCAAGCATCTATTTGTGACAGACACTGCGCTGAGATCTACTCTTGATGTTCTAAGCACACTGTAGCTCCCACCAAGAGACTAGTGGAAGGGTGTAGACCTCAGATGCCAGAGGCCAGCTGCCTAGAATTGAATCCTGAATCTGCCACTTACTGCCACTGCTGAGTCTCTTTGAGCCTCGGTTCCTGTTTTGGTCAAAGCAGGATAATATGAATATATATGTCATAGGACTGTTAAAAAGATTAAATAAGTAAGTACATGTGTTAGCATGTAATGCATGCTTAATAGGTCTTATCCAGCATTTTTAACATGAATTTAAAGAGGAAATATATTTTTGATCCCTCTACAGAATAAAAAGTTTGTCAAAAACTCATCATGTCAGATGTCAGCTTATTCTCAAAAACATATATGTAAAAATTGAATAGAGTCAATTTTGCATGTGTATAAAGGTGAATTAAAAATGGACTTCCGAAGATTCTTACCATGCTCTATTCCATAAAAATTATCAAACCATATAAGTAGAAAGGGACAACAGCAGTTCAAAACTTGCCTGAACCTGACTTCTAATATTTTTCTTATTTGATGTTTTTGGACAATAATTACAGAGGTCCTGAGGACAAGAGAATGGTGTAACAGGGCTGGTTTAACACCTGAAGTGTTACATGAAGTGTTACCATGTGACACGCAGCTGAGAAATGGGTGACAGGAGGCCAGAGAAGGATAGACTCTGAACTGACTTAGAGCTAAGGGGAGGTTAGAAGAAGACACAATTATAATTACTTTCGTAGAATGCTCACTCTCCATCTGGCAACGTTCTAAGTGCTTTACTCATATTAACTTGTTTAACCCTCACACAACCCAAATTAATAGGAAGGTACTATTATCATTCTCACTTTGTATACAGGGAAACTGAGAGAGGGTAATTCACTTGCCCAAGGTCATACTATAGCCAATAAGTGGTATAGGTAGGACTGGGCCCAAACAGTCTAGCTTTTATTCATGATACTGTACTGCCTCCCTCAAATACAAAGTGATGTAAATGTTTAGCTTAATTTAACTAGGTCATGCATAAGCCAAAATTATAAATATCAGAAAATAGATAATGGAGGGTATGTTTCATGGTGTGTTTATTCAATGAGATATTAACATAAAGTTAATATGTAGATGATAGGGGGTTACATGTTAAAATGTTGCTTTAATATAATAGAATCTGTGAGCTTCACAGGAATGTTTGATTATCACACTTAAGACGGGAGTTCATACTGCATTACACCTGTCCAGATTCTTCCTTGATAGTGTCAAACCGAATGGGATTCTAGAAGCAAGAGAGCAAGAAAATTTAGAGAAATAGCTCTCTATTCTTCAATACCTCAACTTTGCTGAACTTTCAAGCATCCTAATTCTGTAAGGCATGTTGGACTGATTCTCTTGGAATATAAGTAAAGGAAGCATTAATACTTGTACCCGGGCCATGTCTTATTACTGGGCCTGACCTCACAGGAACCCTGTGAAGCCTAGCAGATGGCATATGCCTGAGTAAACAAGACAAAACAAAACATCATTATTTTGTAGAAACACCTCAGAAATAATCCCAGTGAAGTAATCAGGATAATGTCTTTATATACAGGACATTTTACAGTTTTAATGGGTTTGAATTATGATCATCAAACTACACTAAAAATCAACATGACAAAAAGGAAGAGTCTATGATTTAGTGCAAAAACGCTGGTGAATTATCGGGATTGGAAATAAGTCTGGTCATACCCCATATCTTTATTAATGACCTGAAGAAAGCCCACACCATGTTAATTAAATCTATAAATGCAGCTAAACTGACATGGCATTTCCAAAGGTTAAGCTAGGACAAAAGTTAAAAAGCATCTTCACCTTAAGGAAAATATTTTTAATAAGTAGAAGTACTGTCATAAACTCTCACTCAAAGCACCATCAATTATCATCAAACAGAGATGCTCTTTAAATAAAGGTCAAACTTCACATAATAAAACACTTGAGGATAGACTCATGGCCCTGACTTTAAGAGAAGCTTCATCATTTATATTTTCATTTAGTGTAAAAAACCTCCCTCTTGTTTTTATTGGTCAGAGGGGAAAATATGTGGACAAGTAAAAAAATTAAAATTTCACCTTATATCAACTGTACTTATTTTTTGCCTTTCCTACTTAATGAACCAGAAACTCTCTGTTTACTAGTAATAACATAATTATGTCCTTGGGAACTGGTTTTTATATTGCAGCTATTTATTCCCTTATCTATCAGGTCATTAGTTCAAAATTATATGTTTCTCTTGTAACAGCTGATAAAAATAAATTTTTACATTGCATCCCAAAAGAACCATGAAAAAATTCCTAATACCACTTCATTCAGAGCAAACACAGTGCAACAATGGAGTGGGGAAATATTGACCAAAAAAGTATGCCCAACTTTGACTCTATTTTCACTCAAGTATTGTATCCACAAAATTAAATCAAGTGCATTTTGAATGAATGCAAGAAAAGCAGGACAATGTTATTAATGTCATAAAATTAGAAGAAGCATATAATAACCTGATTTAGAAGAGATTGAGGTGAGAATCATTCATTCCTGAATAGCTCTCGACCCCATTTTAGGGGAATTTGGCTTAATTCCCCAACTCAGGGAGCTCTCAACCTAAAAGAACACCAATACTAATGAGCTCATATCATAAAGATCCATTCTTACAAGATTAATTAAATAAGCTATTGCACTTTGAAGAAAGATTTCCATCCTTTTGGGAAGATGGATTATCAAAGTGGTTTCTAATTTTATCTGACTGTCAGATACAGATGACAGTCATGTTTTGCTGACCTACACGTTTGTTTTTTAATTAGTTGTCAGCAGTTTAAAATTTCAGTGCTTTCTCATATAAAATAAGTCTGAATTTCTGGCTCCTCTTGAAGAATGACAAGATCTCTTGAAGAATGACAGGAATGACATCCATCTGGAAACAGTCCTCTGCTGATGAGTAAGAACTCTTAAAGGGTGGCACATCTTCTCCAGTTTACCTCAGTGCCCAGTTCTCTAATTCCTATTACACATGTGACCCGTGAAGGCGTAATGAAGCTATTTAAACTTGCCATCCTTGTTCTATAGTCCAAAGACCACATCTTAACTTTTCTTCTTCTGCTCTGGAGTAGAAGGGGGCAACAGAAGGAGACAAGAAGTGGGATTCATTCCCACAAAGTGTGAGGCTGTTGGGGATGGAGAGTGCTTTGGTAGACAGAGTTTGTTGTTGGTTTTTTTGTTGTTTTGCTTCATTTTTTACCAGAGCCTTTGATTCTTCCCATAACTGATGTAGCCTGGAAGTTAAGAGGTATAGAGGTATACATTAAAATATAGGACCTTAATACTAGAAAGAACCTATGAGGTCATTTTGTCCATGGCTCCCTTAAACTGTCCTATCACAAGAATCATTGAAAAACATTTATTTTTGATAGGAATTTCAGTAGTAACCGAAAGTCTAATCCAGGGATTCCAAATATTTCCAGAATGGTGACATAAGGAGCTCTCAGATCCACTCCTCAACAAAACAGAGGCAGTGTGAATGATGGAAACAACAAAAATAAAATCTTTGGAAATGCCCTAAGGATATATAACAAATGAAGAAACATTTGTTTCAAAAAATCTACTAAGTTCTCAGTAAGAAGAGTGTGAGTCTGTGGCACCTGAGCCACAAACCACTCACTCACTCACTCCTGTCCCCAGGTCACCATAATGGGAACTCCACTATGTCACCTGTGACCAAGAAGCTGAGGCTCAGGAAACTCTCTCCGACCAGCTCCCAAACACAGTCTCTCCTAGAGGGAAAGGATGGCAGCATTTCTCCCCACCCCCAGCTCCACGCTGCAGAGACTAAATCCCAGGCATGTGTAAAAAGAGATCAGAAGCTTCCTTTCTATACCCAGTGCCACTTGTATGGTAGAGTCTCTACCCCAGGCTGGTTGAGAGCACCGTGGCCCCAATTGCCTTTGCTTCAGCTTTCTCATAGGGCAGAGGTTCCATACTGGGAGAGGCAGGCCAAGAAGACTAGAGGCTATTGCTCCTGCCTGGAACCACTCTCATAAAGCAGGGGTTTACTCATAAAACAGGGGTTTTACTCCAAAAGAAGCAGGTCATCATCCCCAGGCCCAATTCCAAAACAGTGGCTCAGAGATTTTGCCTATGGGAAAGGCAGGCTATGAGAACAGACTACTCAGAAGTTATCCCCATAGATTTCTTTATTTGAAACAGAATGGGGAAAAATCAAAACCTAAAAATAGTCTCAGAAACCATGGATATTTTGGTAGTAAGCAATTAAAAGGAGGCTCGTAGCTCCGTAAGAGCAACAAGCTAAACCATAGGCCAATTTGTTTACCATAGAGAATCAGAGAAAGAAATAGCTAAGAAGAGCCCTCCTAGGGTCAAAACAAACCTCAAAGACTGCCTTAAATTACTCCCACAACAGGGCCTGAATTTCATTGGACTAGAGTTTAAAGAATTCATACTAATTCATCACAAACTCTTTCCAAAAAACAGAGGAGGAGGGAACACTTCCCAATTCATTTTATAAGGCCAGCATTACCCTGACGTCAAAACCAGACAAGAGATCAAAATTAAAGGAATTATAATGAATACAGACACAAAAACCATCAAAATACTAGTTAAGCAAATCCATAAATATATAAAAAAGATTATATACCATGACCAAATGAGATTTATCCCAGGAATGCAAGGTTGGTGTAATATCCAAAAATTAGTAATGTAATACACCAACCAATAGAACAAAGGACGAAAACCACACATCTCAACAGAAGCATTAAAAGCACTTGAAAAAAAACTAACATCACTTCATAATTAAACATAATAATAAAAGGGAACTTCCTCAGTCTAATAAATGGCACCTATGACAACCCCATACCTAACATCATACTTAATGGTAAAAGACTAAATGCTTTCCTACTAAGATCAAGAACAAGACAAGGATCTTCACTCTCTTCACTTCTATTCATCATTGTACTAGATGTTATAGCCAAAGCAATTAGGCAAAAAGAAAAATTAAAAGCATCATGTTAGAAAGGAAGAAGTAAAACTGAGTCTATTTGCAGATGACATGATCTTTTATACAGAAAATTCTAAGGAATCCGCTAAAAACAATTAGGACTAATACATGAGTTCAGCAGTTTTACCAGAAATAAGTTCAATATGCAAAAGTCAATTGTATTTCTATATACTAGTAATGAAAAACCCAAAAATGAAATTGAGAAAATAATTCCATCTACAATGGCATAAAAAAGAATAACTACTTTGGAATAAATTTAACAAAATAAATACAAAATGTATACACCAAAATCTACAAAACATTGTTGAGTAAAATTAAAGACCAAATAAATGGAAAGACACCTCATGTTTATGGATCAAAAGACAATTTTAAGATGACAATACCCCCTATATTGAATTAAAGATTCAAACCATTCTCTATCAAAATCTCAATTGGTGGGACTTCCCTGGCGGTCCAGTGGTTAAGACTCCACACTTCCACTGCAGGGTGCGTGGGTTCCATCCCACATGCCTCCGCGAGGCCAAAAAAAAAAAAGTGAATGAAACAAAAACTTCACAAATCCAATCATTGCCCCTTCTTTGCTCTGTCTCTGAAATGGTGGTCCATTGCTTCCAGAGTAATTCAGACTCCAACTCTTTGTCTACGCTTCTCTAGAAAAAAAAATCTCAAATGGCTTTTTAGCAGAAACTGACAATCTGATCCTAAATTCCGTATGTTAGTTTGAGGGACCCAAAATATCCAAAACAATCTTGAAAAAGAAAAACAAAGTTAGAGTACTAACCACGTCAAGGTTACAGAAATCAAAACACTTCTGGTACTGGCATAAGGATAGACATATGGATGAATGGGATAGAATGAAGAGTCAGAAATAAACCCTAACATTTATGGTCAATTAGTTTTTGACAAAGGTGCCAAGACAATTCAATGGGGAAATTAGTCTTTTCAACAACTGATGCTGTAACAACTGGATATTCGCATGCAAAATGGACCCCCTTCTCACACCATGCACCAAAGTTAACTCAAAATGGATCATAGGTCCAAATGTAAGAGCTAAAACTGTACAGCTCTCGGAAGAAAATACAGTGACCTTCTGTTAAGTAAAACCTCCCTAAATATGACACCAAAAGCAAAGGGGACAAAAGAAAAAATAGTCTAAGACTTAATCAAAGATAAAAAAATTTATGCTTCAAAGCATATCATGAAAAAAGTGAAAAGACAACCCACAGGATGGAAGAAAATATCTGTGAATCTTATAGCTGATAAGGGATTTGTATCTAGAATATATAAAATATTCTCGGGACTTCCCCGGTGGCACAGTGTTTAAGAATCCGCCTGCCAACGCAGGGGACGCACGTTCTCACCCTGGTCTGGGAAGATCCCACATGCCGCTGAGCAACTAAGCCCGTGTGCCACAACTACTGAGCCTGCGCTCTAGGGCCAGCAAGCCACAACTACTGAGCCCGCGTGCCACAACTACTGAAGCCCACGTGCCTAGAGCCCATGCTCCACAACGAGAGAAGCCACTGCAATGTGAAGCTCGCGTGATGCAATTAACAGTAGCCCCCACTCGCCGCAACTAGAGAAAGCCTGTGCGTAGCAACAAAGACCCAGCCAAATAAATAAATAAATAAACTTATTTTTTTAAAAAAAGAGAGAGAGAAAAGGGGAAAAAGAAAATACAATCTTAGAATTTAAAAAAAGATAATAATAATAAAATAAAATATTCTTATAACTCAATAATAAAATGACCACTCAATTTAAAAATGGGCAAAGATCTAAATATTTATTTCTCCAAAGAATATATACAAATGGCCAATAAGTATATGAAAAGATGCTCAACATCCTTATCCACAAAGGAAATGCAAATCAAAACCACAACCAGATTCCACTTCACACCTACTAGAATGACTATAATTGAAAGAATAGATTAACAAGTGTTTACCAGGACATATAAAAACTGGAACTCTCACACACTGCTGGTGGGCATGTAAAATGGTCCATCCCTTTGAAAAACAGTATGGCAATTCCTCACAACATTAAATACAGAGTTACCATATGACCCAGTAATTCCAGTCCTAATTATATACCCAAGATAAATAAAAATATATGCCCACAGAAAAAAGTGTACATGAATATTCATAGCAGCATTATTCATAATAGCTAAAAAGTGGAAACAACTCAAATGTCCATCACCTGATAAACTGATAAATAAAATCTGATATACCCATACGATGGAATATAATTCAGCAATAAAGATGAATGAGATACTGAGTCATGCAACACTGGATGAACTTTGCAAACATATGCTAAAAGAAGCCAGCCACAAAAACCACACATTGTATGATTCTATTTTTATGAAAAGTCCATAATAGGCAAATCTATACACGTAGAAAGTAGATTAGTAGTTACCTAGGTTTAGGAGTGAAAGGGTCATGAAGGAAATGTTTCTTTTTGGGTTAATGAAAATGTTTTGAAATTGATTGTGTTGGTAATGGTTGCACAATGCTATGAATATAGTAAAAACCATTTAATTGTACACTTCAAATAGGTGAATAGTCTGGTGTGTGAACTGTACAGATATTTTTCAATTGCCTCTACAGCATCCACCCCCTCCTCTTAGTAACAAAATAAGTTTAAAAAACTGTTCTATTAAAAAATAAAGCTCAATAAAGTTATTATATTTTTAAAAATCTAATGTAGCCTTTGTCAGCTAAAGACAGGATGCTCGGTCCTTTTAAATATTTTATCCACAGGCGTTCCAGCAAGTTCATAAATACAGATATATATATATTTAGTTACTTATACATAAATCTGTCTATATATATCATAAACATAAACATGAATGCTCACCATCACACTTATCACATTCTTTATAATGGCAATTTATAGAATTGGTTAAATAATTTAATGCATCCAAATCCTACAGTATCCTGTGGTTGTCATCAAAAACTTCCACATAGATACATTTGTTCTTATGTATTGACTTGTAAATGCATCCCCAATATATCAAGACAAATTTATAAGGGTTATAACTTAATATATAAAGATTGATTCAATATATGAGGAATAGTATAACCCAAAATGTTAACAGCAGTAATATCTGGCTGTTGGGATTACTGCTAACATTTGTTTTTCTTTTATTTTTTTCTTTAAACTTTCTGTTGTCAGAAAGTTTAACAATGATGTGGTGCTTTACAAACAGATCACTTAACCCCACCCTAAAGCTACTGTACTTCTGGAGGTATGCCCTAGGGAATATGAGTTTCCCCAAGTTCTCCAGGTCATTTAGACATAGCCAATCTGGCACCGTTGTGCGGTTTAATTTTTTATTAAAAAGTTTTATTATTTATATTGTGAATAAGCAATACATCCAAACAATTCAAGGACAGGAATAAAGATGCAGACGTAGAGAATGGACTCGAGGACACGGGGAGCGGGAAGGGTAAGCTGGGACGAAGTGAGAGAGTGGCATGGACATACATACGCTACCAAATGTAAAATAGATAGCTAGTGGGAAGCAGCCACATAGCACAGGGAGATCAGCTCGGTGCTTTGTGACCACCTAGAGGGGTGGGATAGGGAGAGTGGGAGGGAGACACAAGAGGGAGGGGATATGGGGATACATGTATATGTATAGCTGATTCACTTTGTTATAAAGCAGAAACTAGCACACCACTGTAAAGCAATTATACTCCAATAAAGATGTTAAAAAAAAAAAAAAACCAAAGATATAAACAAGTAGATTGTGATGCTTCTGGTCATATCCCCAGCCCCACAGTACCCAGCTATGAGGTTTAGATATCAATAGTCTATATAATTTCTGACCTAATAAAAGAATGGCCTCCACAACATCTCAAACACATGGCAATACAGCTATACATGAATACATAAAGGGAAAGGGAGTCCTCAACCTCAGATGGCAGACTATCCTATCATCAGAGAACTCTATTTGTTAGTATGTTCCCTTTGTGTTGTCTCAATATATTAAAAGCCACCCATTTGTGCTAGTCTTATCTGCATTATAATAATGGTGCATAAAATCATATGGGAGAGTGATATATCCTATGGAGGGATGATTCTCCCTACTCTTTCCCACCCTTTCCCCCCACGCATGCACACAAAAGCCAGGGACACAGATGAAGCAAACTGTCATTGAGATTGAAAGAGTGAATGAAATAAGTTTTCTGGCATGATATCCTTCATGAGCTATACTAACAGGAAATCATCCTACACAGTGTGAAATATGGCAGAATGAAATGACTTACAGCTCTACCCAGAAGCTGACAAAGAGAGGCTGGACCCTGGGGAAAGGGTGCAGAGAGGTTAAAGGGCTGTAGAGAGAGTCCAAGAAGTGAACACAAGCAGGGTCCCTTTTAGCTCAGGCTCGATGGCACTCATATGCAAATTAGAGAAAGGGCCTAGTCCTCCTGGTGATCCCACCTTCTAGATCAGGGTTTGGCAAAGTACAGCCTCTAGGGCCAAATCTGGCTACATCCACTCATTTACATATTTCCTATGGCTACTTTCAGTAGCCATCAAAGTAGCCAATCAAAGTTCTAAAAACAGAACCACCATATGACCCAGCAATTCCACTCTTGGGTATATATCCAGAAAAAATGAAATCTCTAATTTGAAAAGATACGTGCACCCCAAATATGCTAGGGTTCATAGCAGCACTATTTACAATAGACAAGCCATGGAAGCAATCAAGAATCCATCAACAGATGATTGGCTTAAGAAGATGTGAGATAGATAGATGATAGATAGACAGACAGTGGAATATCACTCAGCCATAAAAAAGAATGAAATATTGCAATTTGTAGCAACATGGATGGACCTAGAGAATATTATTCTTAGTGAAATAAGTCAGACAGAGAAAGACAAATACTGTGTGGTATTACTTATATGTGGAATATAAAAAATAATATAAATGAATCTAGATACAAAACAGAAACAGACTCACAGACATAGGAAACAAACTTATGGTTAGCAAATGGGACAGGGAAAGGAGAGTGGCAAATTAGAAGTACGATATTAATAGATACAAACTAATATACATAAAATATATAAGCAACAAAAATTTATTGTATAGCACAGGGAATTATACCCAATATCTTGTAATAACCTATAATGAAATATAATTTGCAGAAACAAAAAACAAAACTCAAAACTGAATCACTATGCTGTACACGTGAAACTAACACAGTATGGTATATCCACTACACTTCAATTAAAAAAAGAAAAAAAAATTGCAATTTATAAACCTGTAGAGAAGGAAAGCCCAACATATATATTACACATTTCTATGAAAACATTTTGCCCATTAAGATACATTAAAATTTTTATTATATTCAACAATGAGAAAATACCATGTGCCAATGTAATTATTTCTTCAGTCAATCAAACGTGTACAATCAAACATGTACCAATAATACATCACTACATACTTTAAAACCATATAAGTCTTGAATTATTGAGAGGTTATACATACTATATTCACTTGCCATGTAATTGCATTTACTTCACACTATGGCAAATGATTCCTTAATAATGTTAGCTCCCTCCCTACCACTAGCTTGATTGTTTGATTCATCACCAATGCTTACTGGCGTGACAGCTTAGTGTCTTACTTTTCCTTTCTAGATCCTCTGACTTTATATCTACAAGTTTCGGCAGCTCTAACGGTTCCTGGGCTTCTTAATTTCTTTAGCAAAAGTTTTTGTTGTTGCTGTTGTTATCCAAGGATGGTTTTTTTTTAATCACAGATCCACAGTAAAAAGCAAACAGTTAAATAAATTTTAAAATATAAATAAATAAATAAATTCTTTCCATGGATAATATGAGGCAGTGTCAAGGTTTTCCTCTTAAAACGGTTTCTTTCAACTGGGGATGGAAGCAGAAAAATGGCACAGAAACTTCTCATGTTGCTGAGAATTGAGAGAAGAGAAAAATCTTGTTTTTCCATTTATTTTCAATCTTGCTTGTAATCAAAATTTCTTTCAAGAGCCTTTCCATCAGCTGTCATGAAGTGAGGATCTTAACTGAAGGCAAATTATAGAAACTCAATTGATTTGATAACAGTAGAATTGCTAAACTAAATGAAGCCAACACACATACATGCAGACGATCTGGTTAAAAACTTTCTCAAACTCTTCTATAACTAAGAATTTTAAAACATTAAATGTACTATGAAACAGTCGGGAACTATAAAACAAAGTTTGACAGTAACTATATATTGTAGGCATATTTAACCAGGAATATGCAAGTTGCATTAGCTGCAGAAAGTGAACCAAACAGAGAAGTAAAACAGATCCAGCATAACTTTTCAAGGGAAAACACGGATGGTTTTGCTGGTCCATTGAGTGCCAACACTTCCTGTGCTACACTTGAAAAGCACTCGGGTAAGTCTAAGCCACACTAACCGCAACAAAATGCATATTCCATTGCTTTTTTTGATCAAGATATTCTAAACCCACAATAAAGTTTAATGTAAAACACAAGGCCAGTATTGCTTTCATTTCTCTTACAGGAGTAAAGTTTTTATAGTGACTTGAAAAGTTACTATAAAATGGTTTTATAGTAAATTTTTAAAGGATTTTTTCCTCTTTCTTAGATTTCTTCTCTCTCATTTTAGTTTTAAAAATAGTTGGTTTGGAAGAACTCCTTGACACTATGACAATAGGAATTATGTTCTGGAAAAGAATCTAACACTCTTTCACTAAATAGTTATTGAATAGCTGCTGGGTGCTAGTCACTCAAGGAGATACAAAGATGGGAAATAAATTGTCTCTTCCCTCAAAAACTTTAGAATTAGAGGGATCCAAGCATAACAAAGTAAAAAGGAGATGATTAGTGGTTAATATTTATTTAGAAAAGTATAAACAAGTTAGTATGGGAAGGAGAGTTGGAATTTAGCAAGGGGAGACAAGGGACTTCACAGATGAGACAGCGTTTGAGTTAGTCCATGGGTTAGTTTTCTATGGCTGCTATAACAAATTATCACAAATTTAGTGGCTTAAAACAAATTGATTAACTTGGGCCTCACGGGGCTAAAAGCAAGGCATTGGTAGTGCTGGGTTCTTTTCTGGAAGCTCTAAGGGTGTTATGGGTTGAATTGTGATCGCCTGAAAAATGGGATGTTGAAGTCCTAACCCATGGTACCTATAAATGAAATCTTACTTGGAAATAGGGTCCTTTCAGATGTAATCAAGTTAAGAAGAGTTCATCCGTATAGGCCCTAATCTAATATGACTAGTATTTTCAGAAAAGGAAAATCCCACATAAGGTCAGAGACACACAGGAAGAATGCCATGTGATGACAGAGGCAGGCATGGGAGTGACGCAGCTGCAAACCAAGGAATGCCAAGGATCAATGGCCACCACCAGAAGGTAGGAAGAGGCAAGGAAAGATTCTACCCAGAGTTCCAGAGCAAGAATGGTCCTACCAACATCTTGATTTTGAACTGTTAGCCTCCAGATATCTGAGAGAATAAACTTTTGTTGTTTTAAACTACCCAGTTCTTATGAACCTAATGGCAGGGCAGGAATAAAGATGCAGACGTAGAGAACAGACTTGAGGACACAGTGGGGGAAGGGTAAGCTGGGACTAAGTGAGAGAGTAGCACTGACATATATACACTACCAAATGTAAAACAGATAGCTAGTGGGAAGCAGCTGCACAGCACAGGGAGATCAGCTCGATGCTTTGTGACCACCTAGAGGGGTGGGATAGGGAGGGTGGAAGGGAGGCTCAAGAGGGAGGAGATATGGGGAGATATATATATATATATATATATATATATATATATATATATATATATATATATATATATATATATATATATATACACACATACAGCTGATTCACTTTGTTGTACAGTAGAAATTAATACAACATTGTAAAGCATTTATACTCCAATAAAGATGTGAAAAAAAAGTTTTTTTTTAATAAACTACCCAGTTCTCGGGACTTCCCTGGTGGCACAGTGGTTAAGAATTCACCTGCCAATGCAGGGGACACAGGTTCGCTCCCTGGTCCAGGAAGATCCCACATGCTGCAGAGCAACGAAGCCCGTGCGCCACAACTACTGAAGCCCGCGCGCCTAGAGCCCACGCTCCACAACAAGAGAGAAGCCACCGCAGTGAGAAGCCCGTGCACTGCAATGAAGAGTAGCCCCCGCTCGCCGCAACTAGAGAAAGCCCACGCACAGCAACGAAGACAAAAAGCAGCCAAAAAAAAAAAAAAAAAAACACCACTACCCAGTTCTCTGTACTTTGTTACAGCAGCCCGAGGAAACTAATACAAGGTGCAAATCTGTTTCCTTGCCTTTTTCAGCCTCTGGAGGCCACTTTACCTTCTTGTCTCATGGCTCCTTTCCTTCACCTTCAAAACCAGCAGGGATGGATCTAGTCCTTCCCATGTTGCACCACTCTGAGCACTGCTTCCATTGTCACATCTCCTTTTCTTAGTGACTTGTCTTCTGCTTTCCTCTTCCACTTTTAAAGACCCTTGTGGTTACATACTACACTCCCAGATAATCCAGGGTGATTTCCCTACTTAAAGGTCAACTGATTTAGTAACCTTAATTCTATCTTCAGTCTTAATTTCCCATTTAACATAACATATTCATAGTTCCTGAGGTAATGATGAAGATATCTTTAGGGGACCATTATTCTGCCAACCAGAGTCCATAAAGCAGAGTTCCTCCAAGTGTGGTGGACAGACGACCTCTATCAGAATCACCTTGGTGTCTGATTCCTAGGCCTTGCTTGCTACCTTGTAAGTGGGGACCAGAAACTGAAAATTGAGCAGGATTTCTGATTGGTGGTCTTTAGAGAAGAAAGTATCTCAAATGGAAAAATGATTTGAGTCTATGTATAAAAAGAGGAAACTGAAGATGGCGATCATGGAAACATAGTATAGTTTTACCATAGGGAAGGATAATCTAAAGGAGATTCGTGAAAAATAAGTTTGGAAATGAGGGTGGTGCCAGAACTTCAAGAGCTTTGAGGGCCAATTTAAGTGAGTTTAAATTAACTTCACTTGGGGGGTCAAGAAACCAAAGACATTATAGAGATAGATACCTATTTCTTGGACACATTTGCTTTCTCCCCAGAAAGTAATTTATACCAGGAAGAGTAAAATAAAAACAACCAGTTGTTTTTGAAGATAAAATATTGAAATAATACCATTTTGTATTATTCAGTTATGAGGCCATAATTTTTTTTTTTTTTACTATTCCTATCTTAATCCATTTTTCTCCAAGAATAAATCACTGGCAAGAACTGAAAAGATAGATTGCTAATCAAAATCTTTCAGTCACTTGGCACTGTATATAACCAGATCATAGTATCTTGTCTTTCACTGCTGATGAATATAGACTCAGAAGATTATACAGGGAATGCAAAGATTAAACAGTAGAAGTTGTAATAAATGTTAGCCTTTTCCAATTCAACATAATGCTAACTGCTAGTTAACCAATTTTCAAACTCCTGCCATTGTTTCAAAGTACACTATAAAATTGGCGAGATTTTCATACCCTTGTCACTATTTCTAGGAAACATAAAATCCCAACTGAAAAAGAAACTATTTGTAGAGATAAAAATTATAATATAAGAGATGAACAGTAGCAGCCCCAGAACATTTTAAAACAATTGTTTCAAGATGAGAGATAATGAATCATTGTAGCTATGAAAAAGACACAAGACTTTATAACAATAAATCTATGTCAATACTAAGGAATAAGGGTGGACATATATATCTGTTGTCTCTGTACCATAAAATATTTGGCATTCTGGTTTACACAACATTTCTATTTAATTGAGTATTGGAATACATACCTATCATAGCTTTTACAAAAATGTCCTGAGGCAATGAAGTTTTTGAAGTCGTAATGGAACTGCCATTACCACCATAGATGAGCCTTAAGAAGCGTACATACCTAGCAGGAAACAACGTAAAGATTTCTCTAGATTTTCCCACTTTACTCATTGTCCAAGAACCAAAACGGCACACTGTTGCAGATTGCATTTTTCAAAAAATGCTCACAACAATATGTCCCAGCCCACAGGATCTTCCACAATGCGATCTTGCAAATTCCCTACTGCCTTGAACCCCGCTGGCTTTAGAGACCCTCTTATCACCCATAGAATGTAGCAAAATAATGCTTCATGACTTCAGAGACCAGGTCAGAGGAAGAGCTACAGCTCCTGCCTTTGTCTCTGGGAATGTTCTTTCCATGTGTGCCTTTTTCCAATACCTCTCAGAGCCAATCGCCATGCAATAAGAAGGCCAAACCACACAGAGTGGTCACGTGTATGTACACTTGAGTCATCAGTCACAGCTGAGCCCAGCCTTCAATCCCCCCCGCCCCCACCAGCCAGTTATCAGACATGTGAGTAAGAAGCTCCCGAATGAGTCCAAGAGTCACCCCAACCTCAGAATTTCCCAACTGAGGCTAGATATTGTGGAGCAGACACAAGCCACACAATCCATGATCCTAGCAAAATGTTTGTTGTATGATACCACTGAGTTTGACTTCCTTTGTTATGCAGTATAGATAACTTGAACAGTCATTCTAGTTCATATTTTGTATAAAAATTGTACTAATCCCAAAGTTAGTCTGTTAAAAAAAAGGAATCCAATATAGGATATGGACATATAAGACATACAGGAATCAGGCTACATGTACTTAAAGTCTACACCTACAGGCTCAGACCCATGCCCAGCCCTCAGACCAAGTTGAGAACCTAGCCTGAGAGTACATTAGGAATTGTTTCTCCAGTAAAGATTGGGATCTACTTCCCCACATCTGACATGCCAAAGTTGGAGACAATCTCAGTACATGAGAAATTGATCTAGAGTCTCCCTACATATCTTCTGTGTGGCCAGTTTGTGTGACTGGCTCTATGCAATAATCTCAGGTGGAATTGAACTGAGTCTACTTAGATGGCACATTAATCCCCTTGGGTTTTTTCAAGACCTTTTCTCCTGGACTGAACTCTGCTCCCAGAAAATTATTCAGGTTCCCCTTACTATGAATGAGAACCCATCTAATGCAGAGAACCATGGGTATTAGTATGTATCTCGTCATGCGGACTCAGTGTACCTGATGCTGGCTTGGATCAGAAAGGTCCCAAGTCCCTTGGACTTGCTTATGTATACAGTTTGTACCTTCCAGCATGAGTCCCAATCTTGTCCTAAGATTGTTCCCTCAGCTCCTGATCTTCATCTTATGAAAATTAGGATACTAGGAGTGGCCTCGCAATTAAAGAATCAAGAACATTAAACAAGACAAGGCTGCGGTTTCCAAAATTAGGGATGGACTGCCTGGATCCTGATTTTCAGGGTTCTAAGCTAGAGCTCCTTAATTACATTCAACCTATTTCCATACCTGACCTTTGGATATGAGGTGGGCCTGAATTTACAGATAAGGTCAAGTAAGGGTAAGATATAGCAGAATGTAGAGGCCAGGAAAAGGGCACTTCTTAACAGAGATGATACTTCCTCTACAGTTCACAAAGGCAATCTTTGAAATAATGGATTCTAGAATTGTACCTTTTTTTAGTTTGTTGATTTGTTGGCTGTGGTTTTATTAATTTGCCTTTATGCTTCTTTGGAAAACGGGACATTTCTCCATTTCCATTCTTATTTTCCATGATTTTTCAAAGATATACCCATAGTAGTTTAGCAGATTCTACTGGAATTTACTGGGACACAAGTCATCAAGGTCTGCGAAGGAAATGTAAGGCAAGTAACATTAATTTATTAAGTGGCTACAATTTACCAGACCTTTTATTCATATCAGTCACCGCCTTTAATCTCCTAAATTCCAGAAGCTACTGTGTTTTTCCTAATTACTATATAAGGCAACTGAGACCCAGACAGGTTAAATACCCTGCTGAAGTTCTAAAGCAAGAAAGTGGCAGAAGTCAAGATTCGAACCTACATCTGGCTGACTCCAAAGCCCCAGCACCTTCCACCATAAAGGTTAAACTTGTTTGGAGCAGTTATTCGTCTCCTATCTCCTCAATCCAGGATGTCTAATTTTTCTTTATAAATGTTTCTCTCATTGGTCTGAGGATTATTTTCCTTCATAGAGAAAAGGAAGGAAGAATTGAAGTTGAGAAATTTCTCTTCTTCCTGCCATCTGACCCAAGGACTACCAGCTACTCTCTTTCTTTGCTTGCCCCAAACATAATTTGCCCTTTTGATGATTACTACCACTTATTTTCTTTTAAAAAGCCTCATCTAAATCTGTTTTTACCTTTCAGACCGAGTTCATTTAAGTCCATGCCGCTCTTCTATATTCATGTGTGACCTGAGGCAAACTTGCTTAACCTCTCTGAAGCTCGTTGTCTCATCTCTAAAATGAAATAACGATAGCATCCAACTTACAGTATGTTGTGAGGTTTAAAACACAGTGTGGTTGTAGAAAGTGCTCAGCAAATGTCATCTATTATTTCTATCATCATCCATGGTCATCCACCTCTCCTTACATCTTTTTGTGCACATCCTTTTTTTTTTTTCTTTTTAAGATTTTTTTTTTTTTTTAATTTTATTTATTTATTTATTTATGGCTGTGTTGGGTCTTCGTTTCTGTGCGAGGGCTTTCTCCAGTTGTGGCAAGCGGGGGCCGCTCTTCATCACAGTGCGCGGGCCTCTCACCATCGCAGCCTCTCTTGTTGCGGAGCACAGGCTCCAGACGCGCAGGCTCAGTAATTGTGGCCCACGGGCCCAGCTGCTCCGCGGCATGTGGGATCTTCCGGGACCAGGGCTCAAACCCGTGTCCCCTGCATCGGCAGGCGGACTCTCAACCACCGCACCACCAGGGAAGCCCCTGTGCACATCCTTTTAAATCTTTTCTCTGACAAATCCATCGAGGAGCTTCCTGGATAGACCCATTAATTTCTTTAAACACTGATTATACCATCAGACTTTTATTGGGAGTTATTTTCCATTCCTCTTTGTTCATCAACTCATTCTTAAGTCTCTATCAAAAGAATTCTACACAGATTTTCATCTACTAATTTTGATTTGTGATGTGTTCAAATACCTCTTCTCTGGTTACTTCTTGGATGACACAGCTGCTTTTTCCGAGAGTTACTTCCTATCCGTTCCCTTTAGTGTCTCCTTGGCCAGATTTAAGTCAAAATAGCAGTACTTCTACTCAATTACTCTATCCTCCAAGAAAATAAAGTAACTTTTGCTTATCATCATTATCTTTGTATTTCCTTTATAACTTTTTAAAAAAAATAGAGACTGTAATGAAGCATTTTCTTCTTCTTTAGCAACAAAATGCACAGGAGACAGCAATGTTTCTTGGAAGCAAAAAACAAAAGACAAAATTCTGTTATAGACTTGATCTCTGACTCAGCATCTGATTTGAAACAAGAAGACCTCTTGATACTTTCTTTTTCTCACCTGAAATACTGGGACAATAATGTTTTCCCATTATTGGTGTGAGGATTAATGAGACAATGTAAAGAGCTTTGAGCACCTCCGATGAAAGTTGCTCTATTATTACTTTGATTTCCCCTTAAAACATAGAGAAATTAATTCACCAGTCTCTATAGAAAGTTTTAAAAAATCCATTTTGCTCAATTTTTCTAACAGAGCTGGAAGAGAAAGAAGTTTACCTAGGAAAAGATACAGATTCAATTATGTTGTACCATATTTTGTCATCAGAACCATGAAACATATTCGACTTAAGAAATTTTATATGCAGTTGACAGCTTTTAAATATTTTAAATATGCATTTACCTAAAAAAGTAAATAGGCATTTTTCAAGTAAGTATCACATATTTTTCAATCATCCATGAAAGTATTTATCTTACATTCTGCTACTACAATGGAGTACAAAAAGAGAAACACTGAAGTAATAAAAACTTTTGAGTCATGCCTGAATAAATGTGGGAATTAAAAGTTACTCTTGAGAATTATTTGTGATTCACATCTTTATGCCTCAAAGAAATTGAGCAACACACTCTCTCTGCCAGTTATTTTTCATAACAAGAGTTAATAAAGTAGGAATTATAGAGAGATTTAAACTTTAGCATAAGTTCTGAAATATCTTTAAAAATAATACCTAGGACATCTGAAAACACAAGATACCCTAGCTGAGTTCACAGTCTATTTCCAGATAATTCCCATATATGAAATTTTCATTTTTCTACTACATTTGGTAAACAATATACACAGTGAATGTTCCCATGTAATTGAGAAAGATATTGAAAAATATGGGAAAGACTCATGAAAACTGGTCAGTAGACTTATAAGAATAAAATATATTATTAATATTTGTGGGAAGGAAATTATGCTTATCTAGATCAAAGGCTTATTTAGATGATTAGAGTCAGAAGTCATGTCATCTAGGAAACTAAGGAATCAAACCAGGAAAAACAACTTCAATAACAATATAAATTGTATGCACCAAATAGAACCTCACTGGCTAGATATTTTGGAAAACAAGGTGGAAAAATCCATCACAGAGCACTAATACATATAAAATCCAGTAAATAACATTACTAAAGACCACCTCTCCAGTATTCTTCCTTTCCTTGGAAAAGAGTTTCAAATCCAAAATCATCATTATAAATACCTGATACAGATAGTACCACTGCTTATAGTAACTCCAACATGCAAAACACAATTTGTTTTACAAAGACTCAGTAATGTCTTGGTTTGCCCCAGACTGCACAGGGCAGAAAAGAAAACCAGAGTAATCAAATAAGCCAAAGCTGATGTGAAATTCCAAGAATAAGAGTCTAAATCTATAATCTTCACCAAGGCTAATCTCCCACTGGTTCCAATTATATATCTATTGGGAAAACACAATTGAAATTTAAGACTATTAAAGTCATGCTCCAGCCTCCATGTGGTTACTACATTTGCCTTTTACATGTTAGCGGCAGAACCAAAAGAATTAAGAACTAAATAATAAAGGAATGAACTATAGAAGTGGTTTTCCAAGCAAGGTGTTGAGAGGCTGGGCAGTGTGAGGCAGCATTATATCACATGCAGAGATCTCATTTATGGAAAGGACTCCACTGCTAAAATCCTGAAATACAGATTCATGAACTAATAAATAGTAGGAGAAACTGCCATAGAGTCAATTGCACTGGGCTCAGAATCAGACAAATATAACTAAATTCAAAGCCTGTTCAGACCCTCACTAATTTTTAAAAATAAAAGCGTTTTAACACCAGCTTCACAGGAACTATTGGAATGATTAAATGTTTTAATGTATGTAAAGAGATCAGCAGAGAGTAGTAAATGAATAAATTATGTCCTCCCCCTCCTCACCCCAGAAGATACTAAGGAGGGATCATTTAATACATCCCAATGTCTCTTACCAAAACTAAACACTATCCATATTAAAACTTAGACGGAAAGCAATTTTACAGCTACCCGTCTCTTGTAGGTTATGACAGTGCTTTACAACCTTACTGCCAAGATGCTGGTCCCTACTACTCACCTAACTACAAACTAAGTCACTTTCATCTTGACCTTATTCAATTACCATACTCCATTCTTAATTCTAGGCTTCTAGACAGACGGTGGTTACTGAGAAACTCTTTGCCTTCTTAAATTCATTGTCTAAAACTAAAATCTATTCATGTCTTTTTAACCTTTCTTTCTTTGTTCTTCCTTCTAATTCTATGCAAATGAACAATCTCATCAAGTAGCTAACAATGAATACTGGGTTAGTACTACAGCCCATGAATTTCACTGTCTATCTTTACCAGTCTTGCAAATTTATCCAAAGGTGTCCATGGATACCTGATTTCCCCCAATATGATACTTTTATTTTCCCCGCTTCTAGTTTATAAAGAAACCAGTTTCATTAATTCCTTAAAAAATTCTAAGTCTAAATTTGAGCTCTGGGGACTCCCCTGGCGGTCCAGTGGTTAAGACTCCACGCTTCCAATGCAGGGGGCGCGGGTTCAATCCCTGGTCGGGGAACTAAGAGCCCACATGCCACGCAGCACGGCAGAAAAGTAAAAATTTTAAAAAAAAAGAAAAAGAAAAAGAAATTTGAGCTTTGCTTTGCCACCAATTTGCTATAATCCTGGTCAAAATCATGCAATTATTCACTTCCCTATGTATAAAATATCACACCAACCCCAACATAAGGGAATGGCAATATCACACAGAATGAGTAACCACAAGAGAATCCGTTCCCCCAAAAGGCTACTAGAGTAGAGGAAGCCAGGTAATTACCAAACTTAGTATCGTCTGTGTTTATAAAAGACATATTTTATGAAGTGTTGATTTTAAAATTTGACCCTGGTCACTGAAATAATTTTTCATATTTTGAAACTTTCTTTCAGCATGTATCTCACAGATATGCCCACAACAACTTAGAATCCATTTATAGAAAGAATAAAAGAAAAATACAAAAATATAATAAGCCTCAACCCTAAGACAATACATAAGCAAACGGAAACTACTATGACAGGGGCAGTTCATATAAATGCTAAAGGGAATTAATTTTTAAAAGATTTATTCAAAAACAGTCACTTTGCTAAGAACTGGCATGTAGCTTATCTCATTTTATTATCACAATTGCCCAGTGAATTAAGTAATATTATATGATTTTATAGACAAAAAGAGACCTGATTAAATTAAATAACTTTATGAATAACTACTAAGTCGTGCTGCTCAGATGTGAACCCATGTCTGTATGACAAGGCCAACATCCTTTGTATTTTTACCACAATCGTGTAGCACTATAAAGAGTTGTGGAGGACTGTGGTCCTCTGGATCTTTTCCTGACTTCCAGACCCTCAGGAAAGTTTTAGGTTTTGCATGTTTTGGTTATGGTAGACGAATTTGGGGCAAGTAGTTTACTATATTTGGGATGTATTTTCTCATTGGTCAATGGTCTTTATCAGCACTATCTATTAGAAATAAAATGTGAGCGAATATATAATTTAAAATTTTCTAGTAGCCAAGTTTAGAAAAGTAATAGGTAAAATTAGTTTTAATAATATTTAACCCAATATATCCCAAACATCTTTCCTACAGGTAATTTATATAAAAATTATTAATAAGGTATTTACATTATTTTTTCAAATCTTAGAAATTCAGTTTGTATTTTAGACTTATAGCACATATTTAACTAGCCATATTTAAACTAGCCATATTTCAAGAGCTCAATAGTCGCCTATGTCTATTGACTGCCATATTGGGCAATACAGCACTAGACAACCTTCAAGTTCTCTTCTACCCTCGAAGTCTAGAGACCTATCATTCTATAGTTTGCAAAATATACTCAGATGCTGAAGGGAATCAAAAAAGCATTACGTTGTAAAATTATCTTAGACCAAAGTAGCAATGACATGCATGGATTTTATTGCCTATGTCTTTTATTATTATTGTAGGATAACATAGATAGAAAAAGTAATAATATATTTGATATATATTTTACCATATATTTTATATGTGATACAAAATATCTTGCTATTTGATAAGGCAATTCTCCCTCACCTCATAACCCTTTTCCAAGAGTTTGTGACTCTCTTCTTGACTCTTTCAACTTCCATATAATTTCTGAACCAGTTTGTTGAGTTGAACAGAAGAGTCTGCTAAGATTTGGTTTAGAATTCATTGACTCTACAGATCAATTGAGACAGAATTAAGACTTTCACTCTATTAATGTTTTTGTTCTAAATTTATTTGGGTCATTTTTAATATAAATTTTTATATTTTTTCCACAGAACTCATATATCTTAGATTTATTCCCAGGTACTTCATATTTTTTAAACTAGACTAAAATGTATTATTTTATTTTACCTGCTATGTTGCTGGTGTGTGTGTGTGTGTGTGTGTGTGTATATATACACACACATACATATAAATACAATTTATTATTGTATTTGAATGTGTACTAGCAATCTTATTAAATTTATTAATCATAATAATTGAATTTCTTGGTTGTTCTATGTAGAATTATGTCATCTGTAAATAATGGCAACTTTGTATTTTGTGTTTAATCCTTGCATCTTTTGATTTTTTTCTGCCTTACTTCGCCAGCTAAGGCTTCCAGTGTGATGTTAAATAGAAGTGGTGGACAGCTGGCCAGCATCATTATCTGATTCCTGACCCAAAAAAGAAAATGTTCAATGTTTCATCATTAAGTTCTATTCGGCTATACGATGTTTGCAAATGACGTTTTATCACATTAAAGATGCTGATCTTAGATTGCAAAAAAATTTTGTCATGAATTATATACTGATTTTGTTTAAATATTTTTCTCCATTTATTGAAATAATATATTTTCTCTTTTGTATTCTTTTATTATCCATGTTCACACTGACTGATTTTCAAATGTTCAACCAATCTCACATTTCTGGAATAAACGCAACTTTGTAGTGCTGTACTTTATACTCGCTATTTATTTTGTTTAGGATTTTTGCATCTATGTTCATGGATGAGAAATATCTGCAATTTTCCCTTTTATAATGGCCATGTCAGGTTCTGATTTTAAAGTTATGCTGGCCTCATAGAATAAATTGGGGAGCATTCCTGCTTTTCTATTGAGTTTAAGAATTTTTTTAAATTGATGTTATTCTTTTTTTTACTATTTGTTAGAATATGATAGAGTTCAATAAAGTCAGCTAGAACCAGAGTTTCTTTTGTAGGAGCATTTTAGCATATTCAATTTGTTTAAGAGATAAAGAACTATTCATATATTTCTATACTTTTCTCAACACTAATAAGTTTATTTTTTCTAGGAATTTGTCCATTTTACTAAACTGTCAAAACTAGTAGCATAAAATATTAATAAAAGCCTCACATTATTTTTAACATATACAGTACCTGTGGTGATACTCTTTTTTTATTCTGTACATGGATTATTTGCACATTCTCATTTTTTATACCTTGATTAATCTCAACAAATATTTGTAAATTTTATTATTCTTTTCAGGAAATCAACTTGTGATGACCTGTTTTTGGATTGTTTTATAGTTCTTTAATTTCTGCCTTCTTCCTGGATAAGGCAAGGACTTTAGAGCAATTTAACCACATTTATTCCTCTCCCAGTAGATAGGTTATCACTACCAGTTACTTTATTTCTATTTTAAATTTCATGATACATTTTTATTATTATTTTAAACAATTAATGTTACTTTATACTTGCCTAGGTATTTACCAATTTTTTCTTGTCATTTCTCTTGTTTTCCAGACCTTCCATCTGGGATTATTTTCCTTCAGACTGAATGACATCTGGATTGAAATTTTAGTCTAAATTATGCTGCAATAACTGATGACTACAAAATCTCATTGGCTTGCAACAACAAAGATTTCTTTTTCTCTCACATTTATGCGTATGGTGGATCAACTACAGCTATGTTTAATGTACTCTTCATTTCAGGATCAAAGTTAAAGGAGAAACTCCTATCGAGAACAACAGTTTTAAAAATTCTGCTCAGAAGTATCACTTCTGAGTGACATGTCACTTCCAATCACACTCAATCAGTTAATAAAGTGATATGGTTAAATCTGATAACACTGAGGCATGAGAGTCGATTAGAAACAGTGGGAAAACCTTCTGACATTAATAAGATCTTCCCAACCTTTTTTTTTTGACGTTTCCACTTGACAGTGTCTGTTGATGACGAACTCAGTATTTGTCTGCCTGAAAAATGTCTTTCATTTACTGACATTTTCCGGGTATGCAATTCTCTGGGTATTTTTTCCTTTCAGAACAATAATGATATCATTCCACTTTCTTCTGACTTCATTGCTACTATTAAGAAATTAGCTGTCAGTCTGTTACCAATTTGAAGACAATCTTTTTTTTTTTTTTTTAAATCTCTGGCTGCTTTTAAGATCTAAACTTGTATTTGGTGCACTGAATATGATATATTCAGGTGTGTATTCCTTTCTACTTATCATGCTTGGGATTTGTTGGGCATTTTGAGTCCACAGACTGTATTGTTCTGTTCTGAAAAATTTGCAGCCAATATCTCCTCAAATATTTTCTCTTCCCCATACTTCCCCTCCGTTTCTTCTAGAACTCCAATTAGACATGTATTATACCTCATATACTAGACTTTCTTTTTCTCTCCTCCAAGAATTTTAATGTTTCTTTCATATAAATATTTCATATATACATTTTTCTTTTCTTTGCCTCTTCAAGCTAAATTCTGGAAAGTTATTCTGACTGATTTTCTGGATAATTATTCTGACGGATTCATTGAGTTTTTAATTTCAATTATTGGATTTCTCATTTCTAAAACATATATTTGTTTCCTTTTCATATATGCTAGGGTATGTTTAGAATGCTCTAACTTCAGAGACATTTTTATTTCTTTGAACATTGTTAGCATGACTATTTTATAACTTGTAACTATAATTACAATAACTATAGTATTTGCACATTTGTTTTTGTTTTATGTTTTGTTAGTTGGTTCTTGCTATTGATACCCTATTTCCTTCTGTGATTGCTAGTAAGTGTTACTGAGTAATTTTCCTTAGAAAAATATTTATAGATACTCTTTGAGGCTAACATGAAGGTAACTTTCTGCAGAAAAGCTTTTAATTTCCTTCTATCAGGTCCTTAAGGATACCCCCAGTTCAGAAGCAATTAAACAGAATTCAGATTTTGGGGAGCCATCAACATATGTAAATTTGGGTTTCAAATACACATGAGAATCAGACTGTGGTTATAACCTCTCTGAGAGTTTCCACTTCTGCTTTGGAGAGCATCAAGATGATCTTCCTTACAGACCTGTACTGGAAGAATGAGGCCAGTTTACCTTTACTCCTCCCACATTCCTTGGGGTTCCCAACTCTACAAGAGGAGTGCTATCTTTTAGACTCTCCACCTAAAGTGGGTCCCAGGTTTGTTTCCTGTCCACGTTATCCTATTTGCACTTGAATTTAACTCATTTGGCAAACTTCCTCAGAGAAAAGTGGGGGATTCAATGATCCTCTTAACCTTCTGGTTCCAGCTTTTATTTACATTTTAATTTGGTTGATCTTTACTGTCTTTTTAGATCTTTGGTGCTTAAAAAAATTTTTTTTTTCTATTTTATGGAGCATTTTTAGTTGTTATTATTCCACCGCAAAGGTTGGTCCAAATAATCTATCTCATCATGTTTCCAAAAAGGGAAATTCCAAGATGTATCTTTATTTAACATTATTTAATATTTCATTGATGTTTTTGTAACAGAAACATATTCATTGCAAACAAAACACAAATAATATTTGTCTCCCACTTTCATTTTATACTTTATTTAGTGGAATGAATATTCCTCGTCCTAGATAAAAATCGCAATAGGTCTCATGTTTTGGATATCCAGCCCTGGACAACAATAAGTTTTAAACCTCAATTAGCATTAAATTGTTTCACTTCCGCCCACCCACCCTCATTAACTTTAGCCTGCTTTGGTCTGGAGTCTGCTGTATTGAAAGGGATCTCTTTGCTATTCTACTCCACACTCTCTACTCAATTTCTCTCCCATTTGATCCCTTTGCTATTCTACTCTATTGTACTTCCCTATATGCAATGTCTTCCCCTTTCACTAGCTGCTAATTAGCCTGTCTCCGGGATTAAAGTTGTGTGTGGCAAACAAGAGGTTGAGTCAAGGGATTGAGGTACATGAGTTAAGGGAACAAAAATGTACTTACTTGGATGAGTGGCTTTGTGCTCTCTGAACCTGGCAAATAATGAAAGCTGACTTTTGATGAGGTACTTTGTGGACTTAGAGGATGATTCCTGCAGGGCACATGTGATTCTATTCCTGGTGGTCATTTGAGATGGTTTCCTTAAGCCCTGGCTATTAATGGTACATTTCCAGACTCTTTTCTCTGACGATAACCTTTGGATAAATCCTCAGGTGATTCCATACCACTTTTCTCCTGTGTAGCCCATATTCAGTCTATGGGAAATGTGCCCTGACAAACTCTGCAAGTACAAGTCAATCAAAACACATCAGCACTCTTTGTCAAAAAGCAATGTGTCAACTTTTATCATCTCCAGATTTCTCAGGCAGGAGGCAGACCTCGGTCTTAGATCTGCTTTAGTTTTTCTCTCACGTAAGAAAACATAAGTCCTCTATGGTTTCCAACTGTAGAAGACACATTTAGAGTTCTGGTCGCCTCACTTAAGTCTTCCCAAACCAGCTTTGAGAGGGAGGGAACAGACCATCCTTCTCCTAAGGTCAGTGGAATGGTGACTCACGACAGCACAATAGCTCTCTAAAAGAAATATCTTTGGCAATTCATTCCCCCAATCTTTCCCGACTCTTTAAGGCCTTGATGAGGGATCCAAGTGTCATGGAGCAGCTTATCATTCATTCTCTGCACGAAAAATGAACCATCTTACTCCTACCTGGCATCCTTCTATATATGATTTTAATGACACCTCAATCAAAAATGGGACATTCTGTACACTTTGATATCATTGTTTTATAATCAAAAACAAATTATCAAAAATTTTTAAAATTATTAACCCCACATTTAGCCATGATCTGTGTGATGCTTATAGTGAAAAGTCTCATACCTATTTGCACCATTTCTTTAATAATTTTTTAAGACAAGTAAAACTACATGATATAGTCAACTGAATGGATTTTTAGAATTTCAAAATTGTTAATTGATGGAAAAAAATCCAAATTCTGGTAGAAAAAAATGAAAGCAATATATATGCATCTCACAAAGAAGTAGGAGGGAGAACTTTAGAACTCTCTAAAATAGCAAAATCTATTTCAATAATACTTGGGAGAAGTAGTTATGTTAAAGTTTCCTTCAGGAGGAGAAAAATTCACCCTCACCAAAAACATCCAGGTACACCTCCACTCATTTCTCATTAGGGCAACCAACACCTACCAGAAAAAATTCTATTTCCTCCAAAAGCTGTGTGCCTCTCACATGAGAAGAAGCCTGAATATCCTGGTCCCTGCTCAGAAGCAACGATTGCAAACGGAGAGATCTTTGCTGGATTCCACTGGGAGTCTCAGTGGAAACAACAATCTGTTGTCATTATATAGAGCACTATACAATGCCCTGGGAAGCCCTAATTCTCATAAATCAAAAGTTCTACTTGAATTCGACTGATCTATTTTAGGGAAGGCAATCCTACTCAGAATCAGATTTGTCACAGCACATTCCTTTAATCCTTAGCAGTATGAGCTCTGTAAACACAGTATTTGAAATAATATTACACATTATTTTATACAGAAGCCTTCAGAGTCCCGCATCCCTGAAAGCTTTCTAGTGAAACAGCCAAGTAACTTACTTAAGCTTCTTTCTTTTTTTTTTTTTTTTAAGCAGGAGAGAAGTGAAAGTGCTATGGGCCAGTAAGCAAAGTAATGTTTGAATATTGAGAGGAGTTAATGAGACAAAAAAAGAGCTGTTGCAGTTGGCAAGTCTTACAAAGCAAAGGTTCCTGCAAAGGTAATAGTGATACGAATTAAAGACAAGGACACTGACCATCTATTTGATGTTTATACCCCAAAATGTTGCCCTCAGTAACTGCACCATATCTGCCAGACTGCCAACTTGCTTGCAAATATAATCCTCATGAAATGTTATGTTTTCCTTTACACTGACCAAGCGCATTCACCCTTTTAGAAACATCACAAAGGACTTTGTGTGAGGCTTTGAATGAATCTGCATAAAACCTCTGTGAATTAGCCAAGTGAGTGTTTTGTTTCTTTTGTTTGTTTTTTATTTTCCCTTCTGTGGTCCAAGCACACACGGAGAACAGATGCGGTAGAGAAAAAGAAAAATAACAGTAGACGTCAGCGAGCTAGGCTTAAGATAGGAGATGACTTTGGGGAAAAGTATAATTAGGAATTAACTGAGTATTAGAGATACGATATACCAATGTACAGCTAGAGGACCAAATCAAATCATGAAAGAGGACCACTGAAGAGAGTAGAGACATCTCAAACAATAGCAACTAGAGTTCTGATCTACATAGAGATCATTTTGAATGAACAAAAACAGACAAGTTATATACAATATTTTCAAGTCAGTAGATAAAAAATTAACACCTCCATGAGGTGTTCCATGACCTTCCCCCATACCTACCACCAGATAGAGTCATTACAGTGTCCTGGGATAGTGTTCTACCATCTATACTCATATATTGTTCTCTTTGTCTCAGTATTGTCTTCTGTAAAAAAGAACTAGTGATATCTTAAGGATGAAACGGGATAACTCCTAAATGTTCCTAGCACATGCCTTAAACATAGGGGGCACTCAACAAATGACCATTAAGATTCTACTCTAAATATCTTTACTTAGATCTGTCTCCCTCATTACAATCTCCTTGAAGAATTTATCATCTACTGTTAATTGAGAAGTTACTGTATACTAGGCACTGATCTATGTGTTTTACATGTAGATGCTATTGTTATCCTTATTTTACAGACCAGAAAACAGAAGCACTGACAGAATAACTAAGTTGCCCATGGTCACCTATCTAGGAAATGGCAGAGCTAAGACTTAACCCAGGTAGTCTGGCACATAGATAGTAGAACACACTGAGTACAGATACTATAGAAACACACACACATACACACACATATGTTTGTGTGCATCCTGCTTAGCTATAAATAGCACAGAAATCAAGTATGAGTCAACTTCATCTCCTTAATATTTTCCTTTCTACCCATAGTCAAAATCAGAAATGCCTGCTCAAACCAACTTCAACTAGGACCTACCTCCTTCACTCCACTCCAAGCCCCCATGATCTGTTCTGTTAACTCTGGTTTCTGTCCTATTGGGTTCTACTTTTCTGACTATCTTCTGCAAATGGAAGTCCGACTTGGACTTCCCAGCTGAATTTCAATGTTGGCTTCATTCCAGAATCTAGATTACCCTTCAGCTTGAAACTCTGCCATCTTTGGATACGGTCTATCCTACTCCTGTGTCCAATCCAGGCTCCTGGGAATCCGCTCTGGGACCTTATTTTAAAATCCATCTTTCCTTTAAGGCAAGTATGAATATTTAGGTTCCAATTTGGGATTGAACTCCAATGACCCTGGGCAAGTTTTTAATCTCTCAGTTTCCTCATTGGAAACTATTAGGATTTGTCTCACCAGGTTGCTATGAGAACGAAATAAAATCATATATGTCAAGCACTTAGAACTTGCTACACAGCAAACAATGCAAAGGTGCACTGAATGAAAAGGCTGAGAACAGGATAATTCAGTCTGCTTTTTTTATTTTGTCTACCTGAATGACTTTCCTATTCTTTTTTTTTTTTTTTTTTTTTTTAGGAAACAAGTGGTATTTTATTCCTATCATCGTTGTTGAGGAGAGATCACGACACAGAGAACAGCAGTCCTGGTCACAGCGGCACGGTTTGGTTAGTTTCCACGAGAACACAATGAGTGGGAGGGGCAGGGTCTGATTTTCCACTCTCTTCACCAGCTTCGACCTAGTGCTGTTCCCCCTGCAGCAGGGCTGCGCGGAGCCCTGCCGGGTCCCTAACCCGCAGCACAGCCGCTGCACTTGCCGTTCTGGCCAGTGACAGGCGAGCAGAGGGTGCAGGAGCCCCCGCTGCTGCCTGGCCAATGGGATGTGGGCAGAGAAGCAAAGGACCCCTGCTCTCCCAGCTGTCCCTCCCCAGAGCACTGGCCCCAGCTGAATGCACCCCTTCAGCCATCACCTGCCAGAGCCCCAGGTCAGGGACAGGAGTCTGAGTCCAGACGAGTTGGGCTAGAGATGGGCGTCTTGGGAGCAGGGAAGGCTGGAGAAGGGGGTAGGGTTCCAGAGACCACGGGGTTATTGCTGAGAAGATATGCAAGGGGCACGTTCCCCAGGGGCGGAGTGAGGTGGGGCAGATGGGCACCAGGGAAGGGGTGTAGCTGCCCGAGGGAAAAGCGGGCTCATCAGCCCCTTGCTGGGAACCTCTCACTGCCAAGGGACCTCAGAACAGACCTGGTCCAGGGACAAATATGGAAGCAAGGGTCTTATAAAAGGAGTGAAGACGGGCCACGCAGAAGGATCACGAAGGTGATGTAAACCTTCCCAAGTCCCAAGCCAATCGGAGACTCCCGCTCGTGCCCAACCCCTCCATCCACCCCTAAATCAAGAGAAGGAACTGGTCTCTTAGGGACAAAGCAGACTCCCAGGAGTGGAAGGTGATGGGGCCATGGAGAGCAGAGACGAGCTGACAGCCACATGGCTGAGCTCCTGCCCAGGAAAGTGGGGCCAGGTTCACTAAAATACAGTGTCATCCACGAGCAAGCAGCCATGAAGACCACAGTCATCAGACACACAAACACACACACAGACACACGTCACAGGAGGTGGACGAGACCACAGGCTGCAGGGAGGCAGAGGTTGCATCATTAAGTTGAGGACAGGTGTCTAGGGGTTGGGGAGAGGGCGGGGGACACACAAGTTCTTGGCTTCTCCTGGGGAAAGATCTGTGGCTGAAGTGGCCAGTTTTCTTAAGCATCAGCATTTGCATCTAAAGGTTCAAGCAGCTGCCTTCAGGTTCTTTGTGCCTGAGGGCTGCACTTCAGTTCTCTGCTTTCTGGGGCTCCGTTGCATTTGCAGTGATGAGGTTCTCCACCTGGGCCTCCTCGTCCCCTGGAGCCCGTGGCTTCTGGTTAAAACTGCACTTGCATCTGCGACTTAGGATAAGCAGGATCCCCACCGAGAAGAGGACCACAGCAAACACCAATCCCCCGAGCCTCAGGGTCTGGTAGTCATAGTGAAAAGGGTCCTTTTCTTTCTCCTGCTCAGCTGCATTGGCCAGGACCGCCGGGGCCAGCAGGCCGCACAGGAAGAGCAGCGCCACCTCCATGGCGTCTGGGGACGGAGGGAGGAAAATGACTCTCTGGGTAGGAGACCCCCCACTCTAACCCTCAGCCCGGCAAGGGCCCCAATCGGATTCCCACCCCGATTCTGAGCTCTCTCCACACGGTGTGAGGTCGTCCTTCCTGTTCTTGACTTCCCCTTCGTTCTTCAAGACTCAGCTCAATCATCATCTCTTCGTGTCTTCAAGGAAGTGCCTCTCTTTTCTCTGCTCTCGCAACTATCTAAACAAACTTTTATCTTAGTATTTGCCACATTCTGTATCATGTGTTTCTTTGCCTATATCACTAGATTTTCAGGTTCCTGAGAGAAGATGGTATGTGGGGGGGGGGGGGGGTTGGTGTCTGGGGTGATTACATATTACTTACTTCTGTTCTCCCATCGTAGGCACCAGCTTTTTCTGGACTTAAGTAAACTGAGTATATGATCTTATACCAGAACTACCAAATGAGAAGGTAAAAACTGGCAAAATAATGAGGTTGGATGAAGCAGAGGGAGATTAGTGAAGAAGCAATCATCAGCTTACAACTGTTTCTCGGCTCCAAGGCAGACTGTAGGCACCTTGAACCTCCACCCTGCCACTGAATCAGGCAGTCTCCCCAAGTGTACTAATCACCTTTTACCTTAGGAAGTGAAGGATGAAAGTGTGTCCTGCTGAATATGTCAGTGGGGATCCTTCATAGGAAATGTAGCACCGTCAAAACTAGAATGGGATAGTGTTACGGGATGAATTGTGTCCCCTAAAAAAAAATGTTGAAATCCTAACCCCTAGTACTTGTGAATGTGACCGTATTTGGAAATAGGTTCTTTGCAGATGATCAACTCAAGGTGAAGCCATTAGGGGAGCCCTAGTTCAATATGACTGATATCCTTAAAAAGGAGGAAGTCTGTACACAGAGACAGACCCATGCAGAAGGAAGACATGCAAATGCGGAGAATGTCATGTGAGGACAAAGGCAGTGATCAGGGTGATGTTCCTAACAAGCCAACGAACACCATGGATTGCCAGCAAACCACCAGAGGCTAGGAGAGCGGCACGAAACAGACTCGCCCTCACAACCCTCAGAAGGAACCAAACCTGCCTACACCTTGATCTGGAACTTCTAGCCTCCAGAGCTATGAGACAAGAAAATTTCTTTTGCTTAAGCCACCCAGTTTGTGGTACTGTTACTGTAGCCCTAGCAAACTAATACAGATTTATTTGGGAAGCAATAAGGAAATCTCATTAAAAGATAAGTATACTAGAATTCAGTCAAGAAAATAAGTAAATGTAACCATCTTAACCAAAATACTGAAACAAAGAAAAAAATGTGTTACTTATCTCAGGCCAACAATTCCACTTAGCAGCTTTTCATCCACGTCTAGAAAGGAAAGCACTCCTCAGTCCCAGCCATTACTATTCTCTTTCCAAATGTTTGTGGTCCATTCTTGCTCATCTATTTCTATTCTTTCAACTGAACTTTAAGAGCACTTGTCAAGTTTATTTTAAGATAATACATAAAATGATTCAAGTAGATTATTAAATGACACCAAATACAGATTCAAAGATTTCTTATTAATGATATTCCTACTGCTTTTATAAAATCTGTTGTTAATGTGAACGAGATCTTAAACTTTTCTTATATTTAAACTGCCATTTGCCAGTTTAAAGGAAAACCTCAATTTCTATGCGTAATGGTCAGCTGCAGTCTCTAGAGCACGCTGCTTGGGGGCAAATCCTTACTTTTCCACTTGCTGTGAATGTGACTAAACAGGTTTTGGTACCAATTCCAGTGATGGCGGAGAAGGTTCCTACACCAAGTAGGAGTTCTCTAGTACGGAGGTCCCCAACCTTTTTGGCACGAGGGACTGGTTTTGTGGAAGACAATTTTTCCACAGACCGGGGGAAGCTGGGGAGATGGTTCAGGTGGTAATGCTAGCGATGGGGAGTGATGGGGTGCGGCAGATGAAGCTTCGCTCACTCGCCCGCCCGCCACTCATGTCCTGCTATGCGGCCCAGTTCCTAACAGGCTGAGGACCAGTAACGGTCCATGGCCCAGGGGTTGGGGACCCCTGCTCTAGGACACCAGCTGAGTGCCCTACAATTCAACTTAATTCTGACACTATATACCCAGAGATAGCACCAGATTCTCCAGGTTAAGGGTTCAGACTTACAAGACTGCCCCCCCGACCCCGCACAGCCCCCACCCCACTTCAGAGGTGTCAATCCTAAATGAGGGTTGTTACCTCTACCTCTGACCAGCTGGCTGGTTTCCAAGGACACCCTCCTCAAGTTTGATTCATTTGCTAGAGCAGCTCACAGTACTCAGAGAAACATTTTACTTACTAGATCATGGGTTTATTGTAAAAGGATATAACTCGGGAACAGCCACATGGAAGAGATGCACAGGGTAAGGCATGGGGAAAGTGCACAGAGCTTCCATCCCCTCTGCACGTGAGCCACTCTCCCCCATCTCCAAATGTTCACCAATCCAGATGTCTCCAAACCATGTCCTTGTTGGGTTTTATGGAGGCTTCATTACATAGGCATGATTGATTAAATTATTGACCACTGGTAATTGATTCAACCTCCAGGTCCTCTCCCCTCCCCCTCCCTCCCTTCCCCTCAAAGGTCAACGGGTAGGACTGAAAGTTCAACCCTCTAATCACTGGGTTGGTTGTCTGGCAACCAGCCCCCATCCCTAGGTGTCAGCTGGAAGTCACCTTATTAACATAACAAAAGACACTTTATCGCTCTCAACACTTAGGGAATCCTAACGGTTTTAGGAGCTTTGTGTCAGAAAGGAACAAGGACCAAATATATATTTCTTATTATAAATCACAGTACCACAGTGACTCTAGCCACTAAACCTTTTCAAGGCTCAGTTTTCCCTTCTGTAAAATAAGGATAATGTAATCGAGGAGAACCCTACGAGGCCTTCCCAGAATAGACCTCCACCCATGTCCTCCACCTGATTTTCGTCTGTAGAAAAACTTTAGTCAAAGAATAAATTTAATCAGAGAAGTGAGAAAATGCAGAAAGGAAGGAAAACAGTCAAGCAAGACAAAATAATAATACTTTGGCCATTAAACAAAGTCAAGGACATTTAGTTCTTCCTCAAGGACTATAGATAATATTCCGAGCCATATCCTTTGAGCTATTTTGCAGATACTGAACCCCCCAGCAGGTGGAAGAAGTTAACTGTATGCTGCCCACAAGCACGGTAGACCCCCCCAAACCATTTGCAACCAGAAGATTGTTGATGCTGACTCTCCATTACCTCACCACCGACCAATCAGAAGAACGTCCACGAGCTGACCACGCCCTGCTCTTTGAACACTGTAAGACTCCTCACTACCCCCTCCAGGGCGGGCACACAGTCTTGAGGGCATTAGCCCGATGTGGCCCACTTTGCCTGGCAAAGCAATAAAACTATTTCTCTCTACTTCACCCAAAACTCTGTCTCCGAGATTTAATCCGGCCCCGGTACACAGAGGCCGAATTTTGGCAACAATAATGGTAATACTAGCCACACAAGGAGATCAGAATTCAGTGAGAAAATAGACATAAAATGCTTAGTAAATGCCTCATATATAGTAAGACCTCAGTGAATGTCAGCTATCACTTTTGCTGTCCTTAGTATTAGGTATGTATTAATTTCCTAATGATACATTAGAAAAATTATAACTGTCATGGAGGTCTGCCTTAAAAAAAGACAACCCCCCCAAAAGCCGAAAATCACTTAAAAAATAATATCACTTAAAAATAAAAACTAAAAAGGCTACGATGTATTCTCTGAATGTTAATTTTCTCCCTAGTATATATGTCATTTATAACAAAGTGAAGCTGAAAAATAGTGGTATGCATACAGAAAAAGAAAAAAGTGACTGAGTAGAAACTTCCCAAAATATTTTATCTTTAAAAATCTCCTGGGGCTTCCCTGGTGACGCACTGGATGGGAATCCGCCTGCCAATGCAGGGGACACGGGTTCGATCCCTGGTCTGGGAAGATCCCACGTGCTGCGGAGCAACTAAGCCCCGTACGCCACCACTACTGAGCATGCACTCTGGAGCTCATGAGCCACGGCTGCTGAGGCCCGCGTGCCTAGAGTCCGTGCTCCACAACGAGAGAAGCCACTGCAATGAGAGGCCCGCGCACCGCAGCGAAGAGTGACCCCCCTCGCTGCAACTAGAGAAAGCCCGCATGCAGCAACAAAGACCCAACACAGCCAAAAATAAATAAATAAATTTATATTAAAAAAATCGCCTAGGGCTTCCCTGGTGGTGCAGTGGTTGAGAGTCTGCCTGCCAATGCAGGGGACACGGGTTCGTGCCCTGGTCTGGGAGGATCCCACGTGCCGCGGAGCGGCTGGGCCCGTGAGCCACAATTACTGAGCCTGCGCGTCTGGAGCCTGTGCTCCGCAACAGTAGAGGCCGCGATGGTCAGAGGCCCGCGCACCGCGATGAAGAGTGGCCCCCGCTTGCCACAACTGGGGAAAGCCCTCGCACAGAAACGGAGACCCAACACAGCCATAAATAAATAAAAATAAATAAATAAATAAATTTATTAAAAAAAAAAAAAATCGCCTAAATATTCTCAGCAGATTATCTTAACTGTATACAAAATATAATAATTCAAGATAGAAATTATTTTAGTCCATTAATGTTCTCCTTCTCTAATTGAAAATTACTTTCTTCAAATAAAGACATAAAATGCTCTAGGTAAGATTCAAGAGAACATTACTCAACATGCAAAATGTTTCAGTAATCATAGCTTCCTTAATTAAGACTTTTTTATTCCCTCAAATCTGAATAGCATACAATATACAGTGAAATCAGACATGTGATCTAACAAAATGTATGTAATCTATAATCCGGTCCTGATATGGTTTACTTAAAATCGTCACTATAAGCAAGGGCTGTGATTTACTTTTAAGTTACTTAGAAATATAAAGTAATAACTTGAAAGACATCTTTGCCAGTATCTCTGCCAAATCCTCACTCCCCCAAGGTTGGAGAATATGCAATACTTGTTAAATGGAAGCTCTTGAGGTGCATAGCTGCTGAAGTGTATAACAAACACATTTATCCTGAGAGTTTTTGTCAATATGTGAAATCTGATTTTGCTTACACCTCCATGTTAAATAAATATATGTGTAGTCTAACATGTATCTCTCCTTTGGAAAAAAAAGAATTACTCATACCAGGAGCAATTAATACCAATAACTAGTTTTCTACATTGCCATGGAAAAACTCTCAAAAACCAGGAAATTACTTTAATACCAATAAACTTGAACACCTTGCAAAATACTTTCTGCTACAGTGTCCTATAAGTCAATTTTCACTATTTAAAATGACTCATTTTACTAATACAGAGGAAGACATATCTGCTTAATTGAACAGAAGAATTTAACATACTTCCATAGGTCTCTCATCTATATTCACCAAATAAGTCACTTTCTGACTCAAAAGGCTTGATATTCATCTGTCAATATGCTAACAAAAAATGAAAATGACAAACAGTAAGATTCCCGTTTATTAGATTAAAAAACTGAGGTCCAGGGAGATTTTTGCCCAAGATTAAAGAGTGAGTTAGTGGTTGAGTGAGAAATTAAAACTGAAATCATTGCACTCCATTTTCTCCCTTGATAGCTTATTCATCTACATTTTAAAATAGACGACAGACAACTGAGATACAGAGGCAGTAAAGAACCTAGAAGTGTGTCAGTCCTATATCATTGAAAGTTCACTCTTATTTTAAAAAGTAGTCTGTTTTTAAAGTCATAAGAATGACTACACTTTAATAAAGAATAAAAAGAATTTTTTTTAAATTAAACTTGTGCAGGAGTCCTCTAAAATCTGCTGAAAAGAAGCTATTTTTGCAGTTGATATGTCTTGTCAATTACAAACTGGATTTAATTTGAACTTCCTACTTGCAAATTTTAGCTTTTGCCATGAATTATAGTGGTTTTCATGATTAAAAAAAAACAGTAACTCACAGCTTTGACATTTATGTTCCTATGTGAATAATACAATAAATAAATCATCCCTATTTCCTTTATTTTATTAAGCAGCAAAGGTGTGGTTTATAATTATTATCATTATTAAATAAGCAAACAATTATCAAGTTCCACATAGGATTAGTCCAGAAATTAGAACTTGACCCACTTGCTGGATAAAATGGTTTCTTAACAAGAATTAGATATTCTTCTCTTAAAAACTCAATTTCATGATCTAATGTTTAGGAGATTCTCCTCAGCCACTCTGTGAAGATTTTTCTAACACTGGTCTTCAGGTAATACTTGGAGTTTAATTTTTCTATTAATTTGGAAACAGCTCAAGTCTAGACTGGTAAAATGTTCCTATTAACAGTAAGTATGTAATACTTCAGTTTGCACCTCTTGAAGAAAGGGGTGAGTGAAGGATACCCCATCAATCCCCCACTCCATTAACAAGTTCTGCTTGCATTTTTTTTTTGTCTATATTGGAGTTCAAATAAGATTTAATTTTTTTACTAGATCTTTATTGGAGTATAATTGCTTCACAATACTGTGTTAGTTTTTGTTGTACAACAAAGTGAATCAGCCATATGCATACATATATCCCCATATCCCTTCCCTCTTGAGCCTCCCTTCCACCCTCCCTATCCCATCCCTCTAGGTGGTCACAAAGCACCGAGCTGATCTCCCTGTGCTATGCTGCTGCTTCCCACTAGCTATCTATTTTACATTTCGTAGTGTATATAGATCCATGCTACTCTCACTTTGCTCCAGCTTACCCCTCCCACCCCGTGTCCTCAAGTCCATTCTCTATGCCTACATCTTTATTCCTGCCCTGCCACTAGGCTCATCAGTACCTTTTTTTGTTGTTGTTGTTAGATTCCATATACATGTGTTAGCATACGGTATTTGTTTTTCTCTTTCTGACTTACTTCACTCTGTATGACAGACTCTGGGTCCATCCACCTCACTACAAATAACTCAATTTCACTTCTTTTTATGGCTAGTATTCCAGTGTGTATATATATATATATATATATATGCCACATCTGCTTTATCCATTCATCTGTCGATGGACACTTAGGTTGCTTCCATGACCTGGCTATTACAAATAGTGCTGCAATGAACATTGTGGTCCATGTCTCTTTTTGAATTATGGTTTTCTCAGGGTATATGCCCGGTAGTGGGATTGCTGGGTCATATGGTAGTTCTATTTTAGATTTTTGAGGAACCTCCATACTGTTCTCCATAGTGGCTGTATCAATTTACATTCCCACCAACAGTGCAGGAGGGTGCCTTTTTCACCACATCCTCTCCAGCATTTATTGTTTCTAGATTTTTTGATAATGGCCATTCTGACTGGTGTGAGGTGATACCTCACTGTAGTTTTGATTTGCATTTCTCTAATTAGTGATGTTGAGCATCTTTTCATGTGCCTCTTGACCATCTGTATGTCTTCTTTGGTGAAATGTCTATTCAGGTCTTCTGCCCGATTTTTGATTGGGTTGTTTGTTTTCTTGATATTGAGCTCCATGAGGTGTTTGTATCTTTTGGAGATTAATCCTTTGTCCGTTGTTTGGCTTTTCATCTTATTTATGGTTTCCTTTGCTGTGCAAAAGCTTTGAAGTTTCATTAGGTCCCATTTGTTTATTTTTGTTTTTATTTCCATTACTCTAGGAGGTGGATCAAAAAAGATCTTGCTGTGATTTATGTCAAACAGTGTTTTTCTTATGCTTTCCTCTAAGAGTTTTCTAGTGTCCGGTGTTACATTGAGGTCTTTAATCCATTTTGAGTTTATTTTTGTGTATGGTGTTAGGTAGTGTTCTAATTTCATTCTTTTACATGTAGCTATCCAGTTTTCCCAGCACCACTTATTGAAGAGGCTGTCTTTTCTCCACTGTATGTTCTTGCCTCCTTTGTCATAAATTAGGTGACTATATGTGTGTGGGTTTATCTCTGGGATTTCTATCCTGTACCATTGATCTATGTTTCTGTTTTTGTGCCAGTACTATATTGTCTTGATTACTGTAGCTTTGTAGTATAGTTTGAAGTTGGGGAGCCTGATTCCTCCAGCTCCGTTTTTTCTTTCTCAAGATTGCTTTGGCTATTCGGGGTCTTTTGTGTTTCCATACGAATTGTAAAATTTTTTGTTCTAATTCTGCGAAAAATGCCATTGGTAGTTTGATAGGGATTGCAATGAATCTGTAGATTGCTTTGGGTAGTATAGTCATTTTCACAATATTGATTCTTCCAGTCCAAGAACATGGTGTATTTCTCCATCTCTTTATGTCATCTTTCATTCCTTTCATCAGTGTTTTACAGTTTTCTGAGTACAAGTCTTTCGCCTCCCTAGGTAGGTTTATTCCTAGGTATGTTATTCTTTTTCTTACAATGGTAAACGGGACTGTTTCCTTAATTTCTCTTTCTGATCTTTCGTTGTTAGTGTATAGGAATGCCAGAGATTTCTGTGGATTAATTTTGTATCCTGCAACCTTACCAAATTCATTGATTAGTTCTAGTAGTTTTCTGGTGTCATCTTTAGGATTTTCTATGCATAGTGTCATATCATCTGCAAACAGTGACAGTTCTGCTTCTTCTTTTCCAGTTTGGATTCCTTTTATTTCTTTTTCTTCTCTGATTGCCATGGCTAGGACTTCCAAGACTATGTTGAATAAGAGTGGCGAGAGTGGACATCCTTGTCTTGTTCCTGATCTTTGTGGAAATGCTTTCAGTTTTTCACCATTAAGTATGATGTTTGTTGTGGGTTTGCCATATATGGCCTTCATTATGTTGAGGGAGGTTCCCTCTATGCCCATTTTCTGGAGAGTTTTTATCATAAATGGGTGTTGAATTTTGTCAAAAGCTTGTTCTGCATCTATCAAGATGATCATATGGCTTTTATTCTTCGATTTGTTAATATGGGGTATCACATTGATTGATTTATATATACTGAAGAATCCTTGCACCCCTGGGATAAATACCACTTGATCATGGTGTATGATCCTTTTAATATGTTGTTGGATTCTGTTTGTTAGTATTTTGTTCAGGATTTTTGCATCTATGTTCATCAGTGATATTGCTCTATAATTTTCTTTTTGGGGGGATATCTTTTTCTGCTTTTGGTATCAAGGTGATGGTGGCTTTGTAGGATGAATTTGGGAGTGTTCCTCCCTCTGCATTTTTTTTGGAAGAGTTTGAAAGGATCAGTGTTAGCTCTTCTCTAAATGTTTCATAGAATTTGCCTGTGAAGCCGTCTGGCCCTGGACTTCTGTTTGTTGGAAGATTTTTAACCACAGTTTCAATTTCATTACTTGTGATAGGTCTGTTTATATTTTCTAATTCTTCCTGCTTCAGTCTTGGAAAATTGTACCTTTCCAAGAATTTGTCCATTTCTTCGTGGTTGTCCATTCTAATTTTATTGATTTGCATCCTCTACCTTTTTTTCTTGATGAGTCTGGCTAAGGGTTTATCTGTTTTGTTTATCTTCCCAAAGAACCAGCTTTTAGCTTTATTGATCTTTGCTATTGTTTTCTTCATTTCTATTTCACTTATTTCTGCTCGGATCTTTATGATTTCTTTCCTTCTTCTGACTTTGGGTTTTCTTTGTTCTTCTTTCTCTAGTTGCCTTAGGTATAGGGTTAGATTGTTTATTTGAGATTTTTCTTGTTTCTTGAGGTGAGACTGAATTGCTATAAACTTCCCTCTTAGGACTGCTTTTGCCACTTCCCATAGGTTTTGGGTGGTTGTGTTTTCATTGTCATTTGTTTATAGGTATATTTTAATTTCTTCTTTGATTTCTTCAGTGATCTCTTGGTTATTTAGTAGCGCACTGTTTAGCCTCCACGTATTTGTGGTTTTTACAATGTTTTTCCTGTAATTGATTTCCAATCTCATAGCGATGTGGTCAGAAAAGATACTTGACACGATTTCAATGTTCTTAAATTTTCCGAGGCTTGATTTGTGACCCAAGATGTGATCCATCCTGGAGAATGTTCCACGTGCACTTGAGAAGAAAGTGTATTCTTCCACTTTTGGGGGGAATGTTCTATAAATATCAATTAAATCTATCTGGTCTATTGTGTCATTTAAAGCTTGTGTCGCCTTATTTGTTTTCTGTTTGGATGATCTGTCCATTGGTGTAAGTGGGGTGTTAAAGTCCCCTACTATTATTGTGTTACTGTTGATTTCCCCCTTCATGGTTGTTAGCATTTGCCTTATGTATTGAGGTGCTCCTATGTTGGGTGCGTAAGCATTTATAATTGTTATATCTTCTTCTTGGATGGATCCCTTGATCAATATGTAGTGTGCTTCCTTATCTCTCGTGACCGTCTTTATTTTAAAGTCTATTTTATCTGATACAAGTATTGTTACTCTAGCTTTCTTTTGATTTCCATTTGCATGGAATATCTTTTTCCATCCCTTCACTTTCAGTCTGTGTGTGTCCCTAGGTCTGAAGTGGGTCTCTTGTAGAAAGCATATATATGGCTCTTGTTTTGTATCCATTCAGCCAGTCTGTGTCTTTTGGTTGGGGCATTTAATCCATTTACAATCAAGTTTATTATCGATATGTATGTTCCTATTACCATTTTCTTAATTGTTTTGGGTTTGTTTTTGTGGGTCTTTTTCTTCTCTTGTGTTTCCCATCTAGAGAAGTTCCTTTAGCATTAGTTGTAAAGCTGGTTTGGTGGTGCTGAATTCTCTTAGCTTTTGCTTGTCTGGAAAGCTTTTGATTTCTCCGTCGAATCTGAATGAGATCCTTGCTGGGTAGAGTAATCTTGGTTGTAGGTTTTTCCCTTTCATCACTTTAAGTATATCCTGTCACTCCCTTCTGGCCTGCAGAGTTTCTGCTGAAAAATCAGCTGATAACCTTATGGGGATTCCTTTGTATGTTATTTTTTGGTTTTCCCTTGCTGCTTTTAATATTTTTTCTTTACATTTAATTTTTGTTAGTTTGATTAATATGTGTCTTGGTGTGTTTCTCCTAGGGTTTATCCTGTATGGGACTCTCTGTGCTTCCTGGACTTAATTGACTATTTCCTTTCCCATATTAGGGAAGTTTTCCACTATAATCTCTTCAAATATTTTCTCAGACTCTTTCTTTTTCTCTTCTTCTTCTAGGACCCCTATAATTTGATGTTGGTGTGTTTCATGTTGTCCCAGAGATCTCTGAGATTGCCTTCAATTCTTTTCATTCTTTTTTCTTTATTCTGCTCCTCGGCAGTTATATCCACCATTTTGTCTTCCAGCTTACTTATTCTTTCTTCTGCCTCAGTTATTCTGTTTTTGACTCCTTTTCGTGTATTTTTCATTTCAGTTTTTGTGTTGTTCATCTCTGTTTGTTTTTTCTTTAGTTCTTCTAGATCTTTGTTAAACATTTCGTGTATTTTCTCAATCCATGCCTCCATTCTATTTCTGAGATTCTGGATCATCTTTACTATCATTACTCTGAATTCTTTTTCATGTAGATTGCCTATTCCCTCTTTATTTATTTGGTCTTGTAGGTTTTTACCTTGCTCCTTCATGTGTGACTGTTTTTTTTGCCATCTCATTTTTTTTTTTTTCCTTTTTTTCATGAGTGGGATTGTGTTCCTGTCTTACTGGTTGTTTGGCCTGAGGCTTCCAACACTGGAGTTTGTAGGCTGTTGGGTAGGGCTGGGTCTTGATGCTGAGATGAGGACTTCTGGGAGACCTCACTCAGATGAATATTCCCTGGGGTCTGAGGTTCTCTGTTAGTCCAGTGGTTTGCACTCGGAGCTCCCACCACAGGAGCTTCAGTCCAATCCCTGGCTTGTGAACCAAGATCACACAAGCTGCATGGCGCAGCAAAAAAAAAAAAAAAAAAAGGAGAACAATAAGAAAGTAAAAAACAAAATTAGACTAGGAAACTAATGGATATGTTAGAAAAAATATAAAAATAAAAATATAGATGAAACAACAATCGGAAGGTAAAACGGAACCACAATAGTAAGAAAGAGGAGGAGGAAAAAAAAAAAAAGTTGAAAAGGCCTTGGCTGTGGAGGGCAGGGCCTAAGTAGGGACAAGGTTTGGGCAGTGGGTGGGGCCTATGCTTAGGACCCACAGGGCTGGAAAAGGCCCTGGGGGATGTGGGGGGTGTGGCTTAGGCTCAACGGAACAGAAGGGGCCCAGGCGTGCCTCCCACCTGTAGTCTCAGAGGGTGGGGGACCCCACCTGGGAGCCCAGCAGGCTTCCTGGGTTCGAGTAGGTGGGGCAGATGCCCTCCGCTCCTCTCCTGCTTCTCTGGTCCCGGAGGTCCTGTCCCACCTGCCTCTCCTGATCTCTCTGGCCTCCCTCCTATGTCCCCAGGACCCACTCAGCCTGGAGGGGGCTTTGGAGGATGGGGGACCAGCCTGGGAGCTCAGCAGGCTCCCCGTGCCCGAGTAGGCAGGGCAAACGCCCTCCACTCCTTTCCCGCTCCTCTGGTCCTAGAGGGCCCCTGCTGCCTGCTTCTTCTGTTCTCTCCTGGCCTCCCTCCTACATCCCTAGGCCCAACTGGGTCTGGAGGGGACCTCTGAGGGCATAGGACCCGGTCCCAGAGCCAGGCAGACTTCCCCGGCCGACTGGGCAGGGGAAACGCTGGGCCAGCTCCCCCTGATCTGAGCCCCAGAAGGCCCCTCCAGGCGTGGGAACCCCTCCCCCCTCTAAGCCACCCCTCAGGGCGCTGGGCCTGTCTGGCCTCCACTTCTCCTCCCCCCTCAGTTCCCCCACGTCCTACTGGTTCGCTTGGGGGTTCTTCCTGTCTCCTTGGGCGTCAGGGTGCCCCACCAGCGTCCAGCAGGCGCCCTAGTTGTGGGAAGACGTGAACTCTGTCTTCCCACACTGCCATCTTGACTCCGCCCTATCCCATTTCAGATTTAATTTTTAAATTGGGTTCTGCTGACTTAAAATAATTGAGACTGTCTAAACTTAGAGAAAGAAAAAAATAGTGAACTAGGGGTAATTTACAATCAAACACTGATATTTCAATAATTCACTTATCCAGTACATATTTATTGAGCATCTATTGTACATCAGGATGGGGGAGGAAAATATAATTTCCTCTACCTTTCTAGGTTCTTCTGGCTAGTCCAAGAATTAAAGAAACATTAGACAGATTAATAGGAGAAAATCAAATTTTAATTACACGCATTCAGGGATTCCATAAAGATATGGGGCCCAAGGACAAGTTAGACAATTGAAGCTTATTATGCCATCTGAGAGAAGGAGAAGAGGGTAGGGGTTTGGGACTTCAAAAGAAAGAAAGGCAACTACAGGAAGATGAAAAAGAGCAAATGTTTGGTGAACAAAAGTTTGCTAGTAAATAAATATTTGCTGGGCCATGCAAAGTCAATAGGACCCAGAGAGGACTTTGATCAAAGAGGCAGAGCTAAGTTTCCCCCAGTCTACCACACCTAGCTCATATTATACTTTAGTTATTTATGGTGATAGTGCCTCTTCCTGGAACAGGCCCTTTATCTAAATTCTTTTAGGCAGTAAAGTGGAGGAAGTAAAAGCTCTTCCTGAGCCTTTTGTTTCTTAAAGACAATCAGCCCCAAATAATCCTCAAGACAAAGAGACATATTTGGGGGTGGCAAGTTTTGTTCCCTTACATCAGGCACTGAGAAATCATACATGGTTAACAAGATAAAATTCCTGCCCTTAGGAAATTTCCAGTTGAATAAGTAGACATTATTATATAAATGGCAAAATATACAATACAATGCATATATACATGCTATAAAGAAAAATAAAGAGGAACAAGGAGATAGGATCTAATGGGTAGTTACTTTTGATAAGATCATCAGGGAATGTCTATCATCTCTGATAGGAGGTCGCATTTGAACATATTCCCAAAATATGTCGCTAGTGAAAAAGCACTTCAGACTGAAGGAGCAATAATTTAAAGGACGAAATGAGACTGGTGTATTCAAGTAAGCAATAAAAAAATCATATAAATAGAGAGGAATAAGCACAAAGGCAATGGTGGGTTCGGTCAGAAAGGTAACCAGGAGTCAGATCATGGAGGGCCTCATAAGCTGACATAAGGACTTGTTCTAAATTTGATGGGAAGCAACAGAGGGAGTGTTGGGTTGCACCACGCAGCCCTGCAAGCCCTGTACTTGCCCAGCATTAATACTGAAGAAAGAGCCCTGCAGTCAGTGACAGAGACATCAATGGTTTAATAGCTGGGGGATCTTACACGTATGAAGAAAGAAGGTCTTGGATTGACACCCCATCGTGGATGGCAGACTGCAGGCAGGACATGGCAGCAGCCTTCCCTCTGGGGCAGGAGAGGGAGCTACCAGTTATAGGGGGAACTGACCTCAGGTTAGCTCATCAGTTACCAGGTGAACCAGCAGAGGGGCATGTCCCTCCTAGCCCCTCGGGCTAATGACCTTCACTGGGCATATGTCTTCCCCCTTGATAAACTATCATAGTGGAGCCCTTCTGATCTAAAGATTAGAGCAATCACTACTTGGAGCCATGGTCAAGTACATAAGCATTTACTGGTTAGGCTCCATGATTAAGAGGGAAGGTCAGTCATATGAGTACGGTGTAGGTGAAGCAGGGACTGGTCGAGCAGGAGATGTACAGAGAGCAAGAGAATAGCCATTTTTGGTGGCCTGGTCATACAGGGAGAGACTGATGTAAATGTGATTTATATTTTTAAAAGCTCACTCTTGGTTGTTGTTTAGACAATAGAATCGGGCAGCAGGGAAGGTTGTAAAAAAGTTGCAAGAGAGAGAGTAGTTTAGAGGCTGGTTCAATAATACAGGAGGAAGAAGATGGTGACGTGGACTAGGGAGTAGCAGTAGAAATAGGGAGAATGAGTAAAACACAGTATACATGTTGAAGGTACAAGCCTAGAGGACTTGCTGATGAGTTGCATGAAGGCTATACAGAAGACAGAATCAAGACTGACTCTTCAATAGTTTACCTAAGCATCCCTCTACCTGGGGCTGCCATTTGTTAAAATGAAGAAGATGGAAGATGGAGCAGGCTTGGTGGGGGAAACAAGGGTTCTATGGTGGGAATGTTTACCTGTTTAACATCACAAATGTCAAATAAGTTAGAGCTCACAGAAGGTCAGAGGTGACCTAGTAAGCCTCATGCCTACATGGCCCATATTTTTCAGAACTTGGGCCACAAGAAAGTGGCCCTCATGTTGCGATCAGTTATTCCCGAGAAGGAAAGGGGGAACAAGGAAACGGTGGGGAAGGAGAGCGCTTAAGCAAACAGTCAATTTCAGGGAACACATCTCATGTTTCAGAATCTGTCACATTTTTAAACCTAGCAAATAGCAAAATTGAGGGTCTGCTCTGACAGTGTCAGATTTTGTGTATCTGTTGTCAAACATATCAGTCACTGAAGATAAGAGAGGAAAAAAACTACAAATAAATGATTACAGAAAAGGAAATATGCTGTTCCTCTTTCTTAGACAGTGGTTGATTTATTTCGAACAATATAGTGCTGTGTTATAGTTGACATGTTTTTTGTACTGAGCCTAGACAGTGAATCTCAGATTGCTGAGCTCAGATGTGAAATGTGTCACAAGTATTACAAAGATATTACTACAAATTTCATGAAAGTGTTAAAGTTTACTATTAATAAGTCTTTGCTCTGTTTGAATCAGGGTTAATATATCAATACAATTCCCATACATTTGCTTTCTGCAGTGCTTCACTGGGAGAGAATGAATGGGTTGGGAAGACAATTAGTAATTCGTCTGGCTTGTGTGAATGTGCTTAGGTATACACTACCCATTTGTGCTCTGAAGGTGGTAAAATTTAAGAAATACTGGTTTAGACAATTAACTGCATAGACTTAGAAATGTTAAGATGAACTATTTTCAGGCCTACCTTATTAATGTGCTTAACTTAAATGTGTTAACAGTCACCAGTGTCTAATAAATGAGGCAAGAGAACATTTCCTGAGCTCTCAAATTCTAAACACTGAGCAATTTGACTCATAGCTCAGATAACAGGTAGATTCTAAACATGCCACTTTCAACAGGATTTAAAGGAAATCCACAGAGCAGCATGTATTTGTGACTTTTACCCCTCTCGTTTCCCAACACAACTCTTCTTTTTCTTAGGAATAACAAATTTCCTAAGAAAACAATTGTACAGAGAAGAAAGTCATAATTAGATTTGATTATTGGCTTTTCTTAACAGACAATGAAGCCTATTCAACCATCATAATCCCAAGCATCCAGGGCATCTCTCAACAACTTGAGTCTTTGCCATATTTATATGTGTACATTCCCTAATCCGATTCAAATTCACATCTGTTCCAAGCTCTTTCATTCTACCCTCTGGAACTCCCTAGGCATCATTAGCAAATTCTCCTATCTCCTTAATTTCTTTTCTGAGTGTTTTGTTTTGTTTCTTTGTTTCTTTCCTGAGTGTTTTAGCTCTAATTGAAACTTGGCTATATCTTGAAGGACACTCTCTCAAATGGGGGTGATTTTTCTTTCACATCCCACAACACACAAGCCTGGAAGTGTCATCCTTGTTTAAAGCTACTTACACCACCTTCCTAAAAATCCCAGCTTTGAGTAAGTGATACCGCCTGTTTCCCGAATTCATCTGCTGTTGCCTCCCAGGCATCGCATTTCATTAAGTGCTGCCTCATTGATGATCAGGAAACACTGACTTTGTTTCCACCACTCTTCTGTCATCCTTCTTGCATGTCTCAATAGCCACATGGATAATCCTTCAAAACGCTTGAGAGGCCTTGATCTCCTTAGTTCTAGTGTTCTTTTCCATCGACCACATCCAGACCATAGTCATACGCTGGACATTGTCATTCCCAATAACTGTACCACCCGGAAATGTCTTCATGTCAAGCAGTCCACTTCTTGCTTGTAACATCCTATCTGTACAGCCTTGTTCTGCCACTTCTTCTGCTTCAACAATACTTCACCCTCCTCTCTGGGATCTCCAACCTATTAATTCTACACATTCTCACAGCCACTCGTCCTCTCATATCCTAGGTCCCCATTTCACCCAGGTTAGATGATATGGGCATCACTGCAATTATTTAATAATTTCCTTCCTGTTATCTTCAACTCCCTGGCCCTCTCTCCATCATTCTCACTCAGCAAAACCTCCACACTACTCTATGCCTATCCCGTGCCTGCACTGACTTGCTAATGGTATAAGTTTTAAATTTATGACCATATAGTTAAGTGGGCCCCTCTGCTGTGCAGCAATCATACTGTATTTCTGTTATGATTTTGCTCTCCCACCCTCTAAGACAATTATCTCACAACTCTCCTCTTCTCAATCTCAGCCATTCTCTACTATCTCCTTTCTTAATTTGAAATTAGAGGTTGCAGAGAAAAATGGACATCTTAATACTGACAAAATCAAGGTTTCCAGGCATTACTCATTTTCGGTGACAATGTGAAATAAATTATATAAGGGTACTTGATATAATAGCCTTCATGTGAATATAGGATATGAATACAGTGTGTTATATATAAGATGTGAATATGTATGTAATCAGTATATATAAATAAATAAATTGTATACAAATATACCATATTTAGTTTTTAAAGGTATATATTAATAAATTGATACATAGTGTATAAATAATATAGTATATAATTATTGTTTATTAATACAAATTTAAATTCCATTAATGTACGTATTCTTTATATACTTAGGATCAAAACAAATGCCTTTAAGAAGAACAGAGTGTACTAAGTATTTTGAATGTACCAATTCAGTTCAATTCTTAGCTGGTTTGAGGGATTTGTAATTTTTACATTGTTGAACAATGAGGTTATCGAGTAATATAGGATTCAACAAACTGCAGCCTATGGGCCAAATCTGGCCAGCCATATGTTTTTGTAAATAACATTTTATTGGGACATAGCCATGTTTATTAATTTATATGTTGTCTATGGTTGCCACTGTCTTGCAAGAGTTGAAAAGTTGCAGCCTAGATGGCATATGGTTCACAAAGCTGAAAATATTTTCTACCTGACCCTTTACAGAGAAAGTTTGCTGACCACTATGATATTGATTATGGAGACTTCTTTACATGATTAAAATTCTTTCTAATCACAGATTTTTTTCACTACAGATAAGAGGGAGAGGCAAAGTAACGATACTTTAAAAGGTAAAGCAATAATTTCTTCTTAAGTAGTCAAAGTAATTGAAGCAAAATAGAATGGTAATGGAAAGGCCTGCATAATTCAAGTGGTTGCTACAGTCTTTATTTTGGCCTATTCCTCATTGTCATCCCCACCTCAGCCTAAGCAAACAGCGTTGTAAATGACCCAAGCCCATGCACAGAAGTGTTAGACAGCTTGGGCTGCCATAACAAAATACCATAGACTTAAACCACAAAAATTCATTTTCTCACAGTTCTGGAAGCTAGAAATCTGAGTTCAGGTCACCAGCATGGTTAGGTTCTAGCAAGAGCTCTCTTCCTTTCTTCTTGGCTTGTCGACACCCACCTTTCGCTGTGTCCTCATGTGGAAGATAGAGATCTCTCTCTCTTCCTCTTCTTATAAAACACCAAAGCTAATGGATTAGGACTCTACCCTTATGACCTCATTTAACCTCAATTACCTCTTAATTACCTCCTGTCTCCAAATACAGTCACAAGGAGAATTAAATCTTCAACATATGAATTTGGGGGACATACAATTCAATCCATAGCAATAAGAATTCATGATCTGGGGTATATCCAAATTTCTGCTACAGACATGGAGTATTAGTTTTGCCCAGGAGAGGAATTTTGCTCATCAAGTTTCATACCATTTACCAGCTGGCTTATTAGTATTAATACAAATTAACAGGTTATATCTCAATGTACTTAAGCTAAATGATCCTAGACGTTATCAACCTACCAATTATTTTACAGCTTAGTGAATATTTTTCTGTCTGTAAAATAAAAAGAATTGCTAAACTACTTAAAGGCTAAAACCATCCGATTTTATACTATTGAAGACACACTCTAGGTCACTCATGGATTATTTCCCATACGAATATAGAACCCACAAGGAAAAATAATAAAGCCAATAAAGAATACATCTAAGTTATAAACCATTAAAATTCCTCCAACTGAAAAATGGCATTTGGGACTCAACGGCTCTCAAAATTACCGTTTAAAAAGCTTAAACGCCCTAAGCTTTAAGGCGTAATATTTACAACTACCTGTAATATTTACAACTACCATATTGGATTTGCTCTGCTTGTATATTGCAACCTCCCTTAGTAAAGTTTGTCTTACACTTCAGTCTGCTTTACATTTCAAAGTCCATAAGCAGCAGCATCAAGATTCTCCAAGAGACAGGAATGAAAAATTTTGAGACTAAAAGATGGACCAGTAGTCCATTTTACATTTGAAATCTCTCAAAAAGTTTTAGTCTCAATCCTAGATCCCCCAGTGTCATGGTAGATAAAGTCATAATGTTAAAACTTTAAAAAATAGCTGATTTTTTGCTTTTAATGAGAATGGCATTTTTGTTCAGCTTTTTTTTTTTTAACATCTTTATTGGAGTATAATTGCTTTACAATGGTGTGTTAGTTTCTGCTGTATAATAAAGTGAATCAGTGATAATACTTCATTCAAATGATTGTATCACTTCTACATTAGCTAGAATTTTGTTCCTAACATTCTTTTTACTTTGTAATAATCTCCCAATATCCATCCATGTTGAATTTTATATGGTTTGCTGAGGATTTGTCTCCTATATTTGACAAGGGAGTGAACAAAATACGTACACCTCACTCAGGTTACAATAGCACATCTGCTTCTCACCTTACAAAATTATAAGTAGATATTCTATAGTTTACAGCAAGGATGTTTATTACCCGTTATTATCTGGTGAGATCAAAAGACTTTAATGCCAAAGGCAAAGGGATGCCCTGATTATGATTACCACTTAGAATTCCTAAACCTTAGAAATTGTAATCAATAAGTAATCATGGCAAATCTTTACAGTGGAAACATCTGAAAAGTTCTGAATTGGAAAAGGAACACTATCACAATTACACTGGAACAAAGAAAAGAAAAAAAAAATGTATTTTGACTCTTTCTCTCCTAAGAGCATTTTGCCTTAATTGACTTTTAGATACTTAACCTTACTTTACATAACTATCCCTCAGTCTCAGTTTCTTGAAATGAAGCTATTTGGAAAAACCTTCTGATCTCAATATAAGCTATTTTAGCTCTCAAGTTTATGGCAATAGTCACCTTTCTTTTAAAACTGCCTGATTGGCAGTGCAGTAATCCCCAGCCTAGACCTTAATGAAATGGTCCTCCCTTTCTCTAGGGCTTTGGATAGCAATTTGGCTATAATTAATTCCAGATTGACCAACGGCCAGTGGAGGAAGTAACTCACTCTCAGAAGAGGATTATTACAACCACAATTTTGTTCTAAATACAGCTGCTCCATCTAGAAGACACAGAAAATACAAATTATTTATCTTGCTATGTTAATTTCAAATGACCAAGAAAAAGAGAAGGAGGCATAAAAACATTGTTCCCTTTCATTGTAGCTACACAGAAAAAGTAAGCCACAGGGGGGAGAAAAGAAACCTCGTTTTTCAAACTTGTCACAGTTTTCTAAACTGTACTTGAAACTGACATCAAACCTTCATTTGAAGTCCTATTGTAAAGTAGTAAACTCTGTTGATCCTCCCTTCAAAATATTCAGAATCTGCCTATTTCTCACCACCTCCACTGCTATGACTCTGGTCCGATACAGTATTAATTTCTTGGATTAATATAATAGTTTCTCTCTGCTTTGGGTTTGACTCCCCTTCCCCCAACAACCTGTTCTTCATGAAACAGCCAATGTGATCCCTTAAAAATGTAAGTCATGCCAGATCATGCCTGCTATGGACTGAATTATATCCCCCAAAATTCATTCGCTGAAGCCCTAACTCCCAATGTGATGGTATCTGGAGATGGGACCTTAAGAAGCAGGTATTCAGGTTTAGAAGAGGTCAAAAGAATAGGGCCCTCATGATGAGAGTAGTATTCTCATAAAAATAAGCACCAGAGAGCTTGCTTTGTCTCCCTCTGCCATGGGAAAACATACCAAGAAGGTGGACGTCTGCAAACCAGGAAGAGAGCTCTCACCAGAACTCAACCATACTGGCACTCTGATCTCAGACTTCCAGCCTCCAGAACTGTGAGAAAATAAAATTCTGTTGTTAAAGCCACCCAGTCTATGGATTTTGTTATGGCAGCCCAAGCCACTAGAGCAATGCCTTTGCTCAAAATAAAAGTGAATGTCATTCAGTGGCTAACCAACAGGATCCTTCACCACCTGGCACAGTTACTTCTCAGACTTCATCTCACCCCACTCTGTCTCATTCACTCTGCATCAGGCACACTGGTTCTTCAACAAGTCAGATACCCTCTTCCTTAGAGTTCCCACACTCTTTCAGATTTTGAATCAAATGTCACCATTTTCAGCAAGGCATTCCCTGACCATCCAACCTGTTTAAAACTTCAACCCCTCCCCCCACCAATATTTCTGACACTTGCTTCTCTGCTTTATTTTCTCTAGAGTACTTATCACTTTCTAACATTATATACTTATTTTATTGTTTGCCTCTCTGCCCTATTAAAATATAAGCCCAATGAGGATGGGGATTGTTGTCTCTTTGGTTACCTGCAGATTCTTCAGTATCTAATAGAACAGTATCTAGTATATAACAGGTATTTAACAACGTTATCAAATCCATGAGTAAATGTTGTTTTCATTTCCAAGAACAACAAGAGCTCATAGACAACTAGATACTTATTTCATTTTCAGATTGCAAAATCATCCCAGGTACGAAGTATGGCCTCTTAATAGCCTCAGTCTAGAGTCGCCAAGATAATAAACCAAAAGCTCAATACTTCTTCTTGGTATCAACTCACCCATTTTTCACCAAATATTTCCTTTACATAAATTCTAATCGGAAAGTGGCTGCAACTATAACTAATTCAACTTTCACCTCTTTCACTTGTATTTACCAAAAAAAGAGTTTCCTTGGTAGTTTAAATGAACATCACCATTATTTCTTTGTTTATTCTGTTAAAAAGAAATCATATTTTATTTCATTCACAAAGTAGCCAAAGCTTTGCCTTTTTCCCCTTTCTAGTGTGGTAAAGATAGTTAAAAGAGAAAGAAGTCAGCGATTACTCATTCATTCAACAATAATTTATTGATTACCTACCTTGGGCCAAGCACTGTTCTAGGCAGAGAGAATAGAGCAGAAGACAAACAGACCAAAAAAATGTCTGTTCTCATAGAACAGTCACATTTGGCAAAGGAGGAGAGGTAGCTTGGAGACAGATAATAAATAAAATAAAACATAAATAAAATACGTATTAAGAAAGATAATAGAAAGTGCCATGGAGAAAAGTAAATCAGGGAAGAGAGGTGGGAAGTGATTGGCAAGGCTGCAATTTAAGTAGGGGGATCAAAGAAGACCTCACTGGAAAAGGTGATATTTCAGTCATGCACATATCTGAAGGAAAAGTGTTCTGGGCTGAGGGAAGAATGAATGCAAAGAACCAAGGCTGGCACATGCTTGGTGTGTTGGAGAAAAAACAAGGATGGCACTGCAGCTGAAACAGAGAGAGTGAGAAGGAGAGAAGTAGGAGATAAAGTTGGAGTAGCAGCAAGTGGCCAGATCCTCAAGGGTCTTGCAGGCCAAAGAAGAATTCTGGATTCTACTCTATTATTAATGGGAAGCCATTGGAACGTTTGAGCAGGAGTGCAGCATGACCAGGTAAGTCCAATATCCTTCCCAAGAACTCAGTAAATTCAAGTATCTCACATTCTCGTATCACTTTAACTTCACATCTCAGTGAGGTTGAACTCTTCACCCAGGCAAGAATGAGAGTAGTAGCTTTGGAAATGCGGAGAAGTGATCAGACTCCAAATACACTCAGAATGTGGAACCAAAAGGATTTGTTGATGGTTTAGATGAGTAACATGAGAGAAAAACATTACAAGTCTAAGGATTTTTTTACCTGAACAACTTTTGAAGGCATGAAGCTCCCCTTTACTGAGATGGGGAAGACTATGGAAGGAGCAAGATAGTGGTTTAATATCTGAAGCTAAATATGAACATGTTAATTTGAGATATTCATTAGGCATCCAAATGTAGCTATCAAATAGTCAGTAGAATGTAGAAATTTGGAGTGGAGGAGCAAGAACCAGGCTGGAGATGTAAATTTGGGAATCCAGCATCAGCAGATGGCATTTAAGCCATGAGGCTGGATGAGGTCCACCAACATAGGTATCAAAGAGAAGAGATGCAAAACCGGAGTCCTGGGGCACTCCAGTATTAAGCCGCTAGAGAGGGGAAGAGGAGGAGAAACTGGACTTGGAAAGAACGTCCAGTAAAGAAAAACAAACCCCCAAAACAGGAAAATGTGTTGCCTTGAAAGACAAGTGAAAAATGTGTTTCAAGGATTTGAAGAGAACAACTGTGTCAGATGCTGTTGACAGCTCAAGATGAAGACTGAGAATTGGCCACTGGATTTAGCAATGTAGAAGCATTATTGAACTCAACAAGAGCAGTTTTAGTATAGTGTTGGGGGCAAAAGCCTGATGTAGAGTGCACTCAAGAGACAAGGGAAAGCAAGAAATTGGAGTCAGTGGAGACGGACAACCCTTTCAAGCAGTTTAGCTGTAAAATAAAGGAGAGAATGATATAGTAGCTGCAGTCAGTGTGCATGTGTGTGGTTAGGCTGAGAGAAATAGCACTACGTTTTTAATGCTGATGGGGAAAGACCCAACAATGATGGAGAATTGAAGATCCAGGAAAGAGAAGAGAGAACTGCTAAAGGGATGTCCTTGAGCAGGTCAGAGAGGATGGGATCAGGTGCACAAGAGGAGGAGGTGTCCATTACTGGACGAACACCACTCGACCCATATTGATAGGAAAGAGAGCAGAGCATATGGCACAAGACTCGTGCAATGACTACATAGGAAAATGTTGAAAGTAGTTATTTCCTAGCTTAATGGCAAAGTTGTAAGGGCCAAATACCTCTGTTGGAATATGTAAAACAATGCCTTGGAGGCATCTATAAATAAGCCCTGATTAAGTTAAGCACTTTCTAAAGTTGCATTCATTTTCAGGATAAACAATATTTCACAAAACCCTGACTGAATTCGTGAAAATATACTTAGGAGTAAATCCAAAGTTGTGAAGCTCTGAAATTCTTAAAACCAGAGAAGGAGGGAGGAGGGCGGTAAACAAATTGAACAAGTAACAATACTGGCAAACTAGCTAAATAATAAAAAACTTCTCTTTAACTAGACTGTAAGCTTCTAGTGGAAGAGGCCACTGTTGCTGAGTACAATATACATAGTAACTACTCAATAAATGCTGTTGAATTAATTAGTTAATTCAGTTCTACAGCTGGTTTGTGTTGCATAAAATTCTCCACCCAGTGTACTTGTGGTTTGCTAGTTTATAGCAGTAATAATCTTATGCATCATTCCCACTGGAAGGCATTGTTTTCATTGATTTGTTTATTTCTTTTTTTGTATTAGTAACTGAACATTATAAACATTGAGCATCATATATATGTTTTGTTTGCTAGTACAGTCTTGGAAGCGTATAGCATGTAATAGCTGCAAAACAGCTTAACAAGAACAGTTAAATGGCCATATTATAGAATAATTAATGAAGGGGGAAATGCCTTGCTAAACTGTGTTCAAATACTTGTTAAATATTGAAGTAACTGTGTCTGTTTTAATAGGGTTTGGCGGTGTTTCAGCACAAATGGTTATCAGAGTGAAGGTTAGGAACATATAAAAATATTTTCCATTAAAAGACATGATAACTGTTGGGTTGATGAGAAAATCACCACATGAAGGGTTTTTCAGAAATAAATTACCTTCATAAAATTGGGAGACTATAGTTATTTGATTCCAAAGAGGGGGAAAAGGATAGTCATTTGAAGAAACTTATTTCTCTAAAGTACCTGGTAAACTAGAAGGCAAAGAACTGCCTCATCTGATTTCCTAAGAAATGCACTAGTAATGTTAACCTACAGAGATCCTTATGTTCATCTCCACCAAGAAACCACATCATTAAATAGCTCCAGTGTATATTCAAATATTTTTAGGGATTCTGGTTGAAGGAAGCATCTTGGGAGTGAACAGACATTATACATAATTAGATCAGACTATATAAAGAGCTTCTAGAGGTTTTATTTTAAAAAGCAGTGTTAACTTGAGGCTATCAACAAAACATATATATAGCACTCAATATTTACCTAATCAAAAGGAAGGTAAGAAAAGTCATCATTTAAAAAAATTAAGCCTCAAATAATAACTCAAGTATGAGAGGTATAATTAAAATGAGAATAGTATTATATGATTATCACCTCAAATTAAAAACAACAATTACACCCATTACTTAAAGAAAAAAGATACATAACCACAGAGAGTGAAATGTATAGCAGTCAATACAAATATTTTCTGAAGGAAAAAACTCCAAAGCTTTACTACTTGCAAATAGCAAATCATCATCATCACCATCAACATCATCATCATCATCACCTCCATCATCAACGCCACAATAAAGAAATGGATCTATCTGTTATAGCTTGAACAAAACTCAGTCATTCAAGCTAGCCTCTCTTATTCATGAACTTCAATAGGGCAATTTATCCCATAGCTTATCTATTCCATTATAGAAAAATAGATAGACTCCATCAACATGATACATAGAGCCTAAGGTATCCATGGCTTTCCCCACCACACAATTCTCAAAATCACTTCTCCCCTTTCTTTTCCACCTCTGATTAAATCTGTTTCTTTTTTCAGGACTTTCGTAAAGATAAGGCTTCTTTTTATGTCCCTTTCATGCCTACAGCATCGTGCAATGAGCCCACATTCTTAACTACATGGTTCTACACTTTTGCCCCACAAAACTTTGGAGCTTGATTATATTCTATATAGTGAGTCCCTAATCCATTAATTCCTGTAAATATCATATTCTCTCCTTAACGAAATCACAATCTCCTTGAAGCCATAAATTCTTGTTACAAAATACCTGTGCTCCCGCTACAATTACAGCACTGTGCCAAGGAAGTAACAAATTCTTCATAAAAGCATGGTGTCCTGAAAAGAAGCAATCAAGCAAACTCCTTTATGGAACGTATTGATTTACAAAGTAGCAGCAAAAGAAAACTGAAAACTATTATAATTAATTGAAATCTAAATAGGATGAATAACAAGATATTCCAATACAAATCTGAGTCACTTTATCTGCCACCTAATTGACTTATTAAAAAATAAAACTATCATGAAAAAACATTTAAAATACTCAAATATATCTTCTGATTGATGAAATTATGAGTTATAAGACATGTGCTTATTTATTTTTTTAACAAATTTTCTATAAGGACCATATATTACTTTTTAACATCAATATGAAATTAACAAAAATAGTTACTACATTATTCCTCTAGCAATCAGATTACCTAGTTTATTAAGGTGACCCATATTTTAATCTCTGAATTCTCAAAGTTCCTGGAATCTGTTTCATCAGAATCCCAAGAATCTGGAGCCAGAGAACCTGGGTTTGAATTATAAATCCACTAATTCCTGCTGTGTGATCTGAGTACATTACTTAGTCACTTAGTGCCGAAATTTCGTCACCTGGAAAATGAGAGAATAACAGCCACTACGTCAAAATGCTGTAATAAAGATTAAATGGGTTAGAATGTACGAAGCCCTTAAGAGTGGCCCACATTTAGTAAACACAAACTCATTTGTTTTTGTAGTTGTGGTCAGTAAGTTTTGGGGATAAGAAGAAAGATAAGTTAATTATAAGTCTATAACAACCTTCTTTTAAAGTAAACCTCCATGCCTCAGAGAGTTCTCATGAAAATAGGGCACAGAGCTATAGAAAGGCTTGCTGTACTGTATCAAGCAGATTCTATACCTCACATTACAACTTAACAACAAGAAAGAGAAAATCTCTACAAACCTCCTACTAATAGTTTTAATTACCTAATGGAGAGATTTAAAAACAAATCCTTACACAGCATACCCTCCTGCCTATTTGGGCTTTAAAATGTTAAAGGAATATCCTTACGCAACAAGGAGAATCAATATTGTCCCAACTGCAAGCATTAGAATTCCTCTTAGGGAACTACTCTGATAAACTACTTGGAGCGGAAACTCAAATCCTTAGAGCTGAGCTAGCATAAGGTGATACAATGGCAGAGAAAGTTAAGACTATTCAGCATTAGAAATGAAAAAAAAAATTGGGGAAGAGAGCAGATATTGCTGAGTTTATGACAGAACAGCAAAGTGATTTTTAAGAAAAGAAGGATTCAATATTACATTTTAAGGGTTTGTTTGGGGTTTTTGCAATGTAATGCCCTGACATTTACATATGCGCACATCCCCGCGAAGCACCAGTAGAGTCAGACCAACTGGTGGAGGTCTGTTTGGGGTTTTCTAATGCAAATAAAAAAAAGAGGCAAGTTCCACAACTCCCTTGACATCTGGGACAGGGGCAACCTGTGAGGTAAGGATGTGATCTGTTCACAAAAACAGTTCTTCTCAAGAAGTGAGCATTTTTAGAACACAAATATTTCTCCTTCCCTCTATTTCCAGAACCCTCCCCATGGGGAGTTTTCAGAAATGCTGATCTGTGACCTGTACCCACTGTCTCTAGTTGCAGCATCCACCCCATTTGCTCTTGAACACACCCATCAGGTTTTTGACCTGAAACTGCTCTTGCCCAGGTCACACGCAGCCTCAGTCAATGATCAATTCTCAGTCCTCATCTATCTCGACTTACTACAATTTATCATCTGCTTTTCTGTGAAATACTTTCTTCACCAAATGCCCAGAACATCTAATATACCTATTTCTTTAGTGCCTTAATCACTTGCCTCTTCTCAGTAGCCTACCAGCTCCTAATCTCTCTAACTGCTAAATGGTTCCTATTCTCTTTTTTTTTTTGTCTGCATTCAGTCTTCATTGCTGCGTGAGGGCTTTCTCTAGTTGTGGCGAGCGGGGGGCTACTCTTCGTTGCGGTCACTGTGGTGGCTTCTCTTGCTGTGGAGCACGGGCTCTAGGCACACAGGCTTCAGTAGTTGTGGCACACAGGCTCAGTAGTTGTGGCTCGCGGGCTCTAGGGTGCAGGCTCAGTAGTTGTGGCACATGGGCTTAGTTGCTCTGCGGCATGTGGGATCTTCCCGGACCAGGGATCAAACCTGTGTCCCCTGCATTGGCAGGTGGATTCTTAACCACTGCGCCACCCAGGAAGTCCTTCCTATTCTCTTTTCTACCTGTTCTCACAGCCTTGGTGATCCCATCCAGCCTCATAGCTTTATACATCATAAAATGCCGGCAAGTGTATATCTCTAGCTGGATTACTCAGCCAAACTCCATATTTGTAAATTGAACCGTCTACTTGAGTTTCTTACAGACATCAAGTTGCCACCTAAATGTTTAATAGACGTATCAGTCTTTAAAATGATCTCTTTCCACAATCCTTCTCTCTCAGTAAATGGCAATTCCATCCTTCCAGTTCTTAGGCGCAAAACCTTGGAATCACTCATGGTACGTCTCTTTCCCCCAAATCCCACATCCGGTTCATCAGCAAATTTGCTGCCTCTACTTTCAATATATGCCTAGAATTAGACCACTTCTGACTACCTCACACTTAATACCCTAGTCCAAGCAGTATCAAATTTTCCCTGAATTTTGTCATAGCCTCTTAACTGGTTTTCATGCCTCTGCCCTTTCCCCCTACAACAGGATCTCTCAATCTCAGCGTTATTAATATCTTGGGCTAGATAACTCCTTGTTGTAGGAGGCTGCCATGTGCATTGTAGGATGTTCAGCAGCTTCCCTGGCAATAGCACACACTCCACCAGTCCCCCTTGAGCTGTGCAAAACAAAATGCCTCCAGATATTACCAAGTGCCTCTGAGGGACAGAATCACCCCTCAGTGGAGAACCATTGCCCTACCGTGTATTCAACCTAGTGACAAGAGTGACCCTTTTATAACAGAAGCCAGATTATGTAATACCTCTGCTCAAAACTGACCAATAGATCTCCATCGTACCCCCCTCAAAAACACAAACAAACAAAACAACAACAACAATTAAAAAAACCAAAGTCCTTACCACAGCCTGCTGGCTCTACAGGATCTGTCACCTACCCACTACTCCTTGACCTCATCTCCTATTTCTCACCCCTTTACTCACTCCGCTCCAGTCCTCCTTGCCTCTTTGCTGTTCCTCAAATACATGAACAAAGTTCCCATCTCAACGTCTGGGCACTGTGTTGCCTCTGCCTAGAGTCCTCGTCCCATGGTATCCACTTGGCTTACTCCTTCACTCCCTTAAGTTCTTTGCCCAAAAGTCAGCTTCCCAATAAAACTTTCCATATTCACCCATTTAAAACATTCAGCCTTTCCCCCATGCCCCATGTGCTCCCACACTTCCTATCCCTCCATTCTAGCTTTATTTTTAATGGCACTTATCTCCATCTGACATGCTATATGGATCATTAATTGCTTAAAGGTCTGGCTCTACCTAATAGAATGTTAAGCCCCAGGTGGGAAGTGATTTTTGCCTTCTTTTATTTGCAGCTGCCTCCCAATGACATAGAAAAGTGCATATGTGAGGTACTCAATAAATGGTTATTAAATAAATGAGGGAAGGAAGGAAGAAGGAAGGAAGGAAGGAAGGAAGGAAGGAAGAGAGGAAAGAGGGAAGGAAGAAAGGAAGAAGGAAGGAGGGAGGGAGGGACGGGAGGAAGGAAGGGGGGAGGGGGGAGGGAGGGAAGAATAGGTGTCTTGGAAACCACCTTAGATCTAAAAAGTCAAGGCAGATACAGCTGATATCTAGGATACATCTATATTCATCATGTACAAAGACTGAGTTAATGTCCATAGAATTCATTGAAAATATAATTTGTAATGTACAGTAGAAAGTAAGGATTTGTCAAAATGCTTCTGTGCTTCGGAATTTTTATGTAGGGAGCATTTAGAAAGTATATTTATAAATCCATTAACATATAGCTCTAAATATTTAAAGGTATATTAAATAAGTAGAACTTCAAGAGAAATTTTACAAAGTGCAGGGGATGTGGAAACTCCCCTAGATACATAAAAAGGAGTGTGCTGGGATTAGTCAAATCATTCAATTATATACACCATAAGGTAGCTTAACAAGTAATAGTAACAGTGAACAAAGCTCTTTTCTACAGATGAAACACTGCATAGTTCAATTGTGAGTGAAAGAGAGGAACAGAAATGCTTCCTGCTGCAAGCTGACAGTTACATGGAACCCCCTGAAGTTATAAATTGAGTTCCTCTACTAATTACTGGTCTGAAGGGGACAAAGATTCACATTTTATTTCTCTTGCTGAACATGCAACATAAGCACTCGTGAATTTTACATTAGGGTCAAGCTGGGAAGTTCCCAGCCCGTTTTACCTGGTGTAGAGAACAGTGTCACCCCCGTGCAAATGAAGTCACGTCTTCCTTTCTGCCTTGGGTGCCTACCAGGGAGATTTCAGTGTAACAGATTCTAATAGGGAAGTTGATATAGAGGGGAAAATAAAGAAGGAAGAAGAAAACAAAACAAAACATAGATCCTATTTGAAATGAAATTTTGTTTAGAAATTTGAAAGAAAATCTTAGGGATTCTAAGAGCACACGTTTCAAAAGACCTCAGAATTTTGTAATATCACTCATTAAAACTGTATGCTACACCCATTGATAACAACATCAACTATTCTATCTACTTTCTGAATCACTGATTACAAGACCAATAAAGCTACACAGCAGGCAGGTACTTTAGTGAACTAGGCCCATCTCCAGAGACAAGAACCTGCGGTTCAAATGCTAATACTTTTGACCAGGTAAGCACTTTATTTTTGTCAATGAGTGACAACTTTTACGTGGATGCTGATTAACAACACTCCTGAGAAGGAAAATGGATGGGGGACGAGGGGTGAGGAACAAAAAACGGTTGTGATATTAATATTTCAAAACAGGTTTTCTGAGAAGAAAGAATAGCCTCAGCATTTCTAATGGGTATATATATACCCTTTCTAACTTCCTGGAACATCTCAGTTCACTCCCTGTAAAAGCAGCAGCTTCATGCAAATTAGGATACCAAAATTCATTCATGTATTCATTCAACAAATAATTATTGAACCTACTCACTTTGTAAAAGAAAGAAATGTAAACATATTCATGGTGAACACAATCTCCATCATTGCAGTTTTCCTCCTCTATTGTTTTTATTCTATTTACTGTAACTGTGTACTCAAATATGACTGAACAAAAATAATCTAATGGATGACTAATACATTCAGGGCTGACATGTGAGAATTAGGAAACAGAAACTAATCAATGAGTGCCTTCTTAGTGTAAAATATTGTATAGTTCTGGGAGTCATCAAGACCTAGCTTGAAATCCCAACTCCTTTTCTTACTGGCTGCCTGAGTAAATGAAAGACTCCCAGGTCTCAATTCCCTTATGTGGAATATGTTCTAACAGTACCTACCCACAGAGCAGTTGTGAAGATTAAACGAGATGTTGGCAAGCACCCCTCCATAGTGCTTATTCAACTAATTAGCTCTTTGGGTTATCTTTTGGAATCTTAAACTCACGTAATGCCTTTCTCAGTTCCTATGAGCACTTTTTGGCAAGACTTAAAAACACTGAATTTTATTTTACCTCTTCAGAAGAAACTGTTTTCAGTGCTCATCTTCTCTAAAAATACAACCCTTACAATTTTCCTGTTTCTGGATGTCTCAAATAAATGCATGAAGAAGAAATTCCACCTTCAAGGGGCCCTTACAATAAAATAACCAAGAAAATTCTTACCTAGTTTTGGCAAGGAATAGGGCACTTTAAAGTAGTCTTCATAAAATTCTATTAATCTCTTTGTTATATGGAGAGCATAGTCCCCGGATCCTCTTCTGATAGCATCAGGTCTTGCATATAAGCGTACCTAATTAAAAATATATAGAAAAGTTACTTTAGCCTCTTGATCCTCCAATTTTATCTTCCCTGCATATATGAGCCTATACAAATCACTTTGAATACTACGAATATTAAGCAGCATTCTTGTTCATGTATCAAAGCATGCTGTGGCTAAAAGAACCAAACTTAAACAATTAAAGTAACCAAGTTGAGCAAGTCACAGTTTCCCAGCTTTACAAGTTGACAGAGAGAAGATTTATATTGCATCAAAATAAATATTCAAAGTTATCACTTACATGTGCTTGCTAGAGATAGGAAGGTACGGTGGATTAGTATAATGGTTTCCTGACTATGCTGAAAGCAGGCGGGATATGGTGGCTTGGCAGGAGAGAAAATTCATGGTTTGTTAAAGTTACATTGCAACAAGCTTTGGAAGTATTACCAGGCTGAACAAAAAAATAATTTAGGCTTCTTCTTTTCTTTGGAAGCAACTATCCAATTGTCCTTATTCCCAATATGCAAAGTAGGATAGAAAACTTTTCATATACATAAATGATTGCCATTTTGGAAGGCTGTCTGCAACTGTTCCCGGCTTCAAAACCGGCTGAAGTCAGTCATATTTCTAACACAATCTGGATACTTAATATTGATTTTCAAATCAAGCATTGTATATTATCTAGTCCTTGGCCAAAAAGGAGCCTGAGGCAAATAACATAAAACTGAACAAAACTAACAATTGTACAGAAAAGGTTAAAATGAGATTAGTTTTCTTAAAGCTTTCATAAAGCTATCTGGCATCTTTCTTTCCAAAGGCTAAATCTGTTTTTCACAGATGCGGTCCCTAATCCTCATATCAATTCTGTGAATAAGAAATATGTATTTTGTGGAGCAGTGGAGAGCCTGGGAGGTGGGTTTTATTCCTGCTCTGCCACGAACCAAGCTGGGAGATACTGAACAAATTACTTAACCTCTTTGGGTCTCAAGTGTTCTCATTCATAAAATGAAGGTGTTAGCCACCAGCTGGTTGCCAAAGTGCTTTTCAGTTCTAAAACACATTACTTCCAATCCCATTTTACAGATAAGGGAGTTTGTGTTCTTTGTAAATCACTAAAAAAGTAAATGGTTTACTTGGTGTGTAGAAATGGATCTTTATATTCAACAGGAAGACAAAAGAGAGCTGTACTCAATCGTATAAAAATTGATTATACAATTAGCTCTTTATTATTCTTGCTTAAAGAAAGACAACAGAGATGTGTGTCATCAAAAAGAGCAAAAAGTCAAGGAAAACACATTCTGACTTTGTTAGAAAGACCTGTAATCCAATAAGATGTTTACTAAATTCAATAACAATTATTTACTGAAATTGTGAAACGACTTCCCATCTGACAACCAAATGAAATATCAAATGTAGTTCACAGTTGCCTACAGTTTTGGTTGGCAGGACTATAAAACCAGAAACTGTCAGGAGACACCACCTGCAACAGCAGAAACTACCACTCTCAGAGAGACAGTGGTTAGGACCCCCTACCCCTGACATCAACTGCTTATAAACATGCAATGTCTTAAGTTGCCAAAAAACAGACCCTAAGGAAAGTATGAGTGTACAGGTGATTTATCAAGGAAGTGTTCTCAAGGAGAAACCTACAAGGGAGCAAGGAAAACAATATAAGGCAGCATAAAAAGCCAAGCAAGGGTGTAATTTCAAGTGAAGTCCTGGCCTCGGCCTGATCCTACAGGGAGCTCTAGAGTGTAAATTGCACTGGTGAGTTTGTGCTGCCTTGAGGTAAGAGAGCTTCCATATTCCTGCATCTCAGTCATTGGATACTGGTTACCCAGGAGAAGGCATAAAATCCCAGGCACTTGTTCTTGAAGGATCTGGATGATGCAACTCCTGTGGTCCAAGGAGAGTCCTTGGGAGAAGAGGTCAGTTGTGAACTGTTAGAAGCAAAAGAGTGAGAGCTGGGTGATAAGCACACCAAACAGGAAAGATCTGGTCTGTGCACCAATAGCATACACCACAGACAAGAATCATTCGTTCCTGCATTCACTCATTCAACAAATATTTATTTGGCATCTGCTTTGCACCAGGGCCTGGACTAAGCCTTTTTAAGTGATGAAGAAGACATGTTCTCTAACCACAGATGGTACAAAGCATTATTGGGGACAAAAAGCAATGAAAATGTAATCCCCATTCTCAAAGAGCTTCCCATTAATAAAGGTAAATTAGATAATAACAGATAATGATGCATGCCGTATGAATGGAAAGCCATGAGTGCCAAGTGGATACTGAGGAGAACAGATAGTTTTCAGAAGGTTCAAGGTGAAGTAAATAGTAAATTCATGTTAAAACCATAACCAGGACCACTGCAAAATAATGCAGCAAAACGTCACTGATTTTACTCCCAGGGAGCATCATTGATTTTAGTAGAAACACAGCCATTCCTGTCAATCAGCTCTACCTGTTAGTCAAGCTATCTGTAGGCCCAGACAAGAGAAGCACAAGTAAATCAATCTGGTTGTCAAGATTTGATGGAAATGATCCAATCTGAGTGAGAAGATAAAACGTACACATGATTAGCACAGAGTCTTCATTTATTCATTTAAACATTTATTGCACGCCTGCTGTGTGCCAGGCAGTGTACTAGAGAGTAGAAATAGAACAATAAAAATTTCTGCCAGAAAATAAACAAAACATTTACTCTTACTGCTCTTAAGAAGCTCACAATATGTGGAGAAACAAACAAATAAATCAACAGCAAAATACGATGTAAGAAATGTAACTGCATTTTGCCTTCCCTCCCATTACAATGAACTCCTGTAACGTAATGGAATGAACTCCCATTACAAAGGACTGAGCTCCTACCCACGGCCAAACCCTCCACATTCTACCCCTCCTGCCTTTTTGAAGACATTATTCTCAAAATTCTTCCCTTTATCTCCCATATCACCAATTTATGCTTCCATACTGGATCCTTTTCATCAGCAAACACATACTCTGTATCATTTCCTATGTTTAAGAAAAATCTTTGTTGACCACAGTTCCTCCAGCTATGGTTTCCAGCCATGGTCCTTGAAAGAGTTTCCTATATAGTTAGAATTAACACGTAAGTTAACATGCAAACTAGAATACTTTCAAAATGAACAGGAGCACTTAACACCCTGAGACAATAGGTATAAGTAGGGTGGTTGCCCATTTATACTCCCTGTTTCTGGTCTCTCTTGAAGTCACTGCAACAAGGCTTTCATCCCCACTACTCCACCAAAACTGCTCTCATCAGCATCACTTATGGCCCCAGGATGCCAAATCCAACCATCCAACCGTCAGCTCCCAGTCCTCAACATGCTTAACCTATCGGCAGCATTTGACACAGTTGATCATTTCCCCTCTTTCAAACACTTTCTTCACTTGGCTTCTATCTTACTTTCCTTCTATCTGGTTGACCACTCCTTCTCAGCCTCCTGGCTGATTCATCCTCATCCTCTCTCTCATCCCTCTCACTTCTTAATGTTGGAGGATCTCAGATTTTTATCCATAGACATCACTTCTCGGTCTACACTCAGTCCCTTAAAGACAATATCGAGTCCCATGGTTATAAATATTATTTAGATGCTGAAGACCTACCCCATAATTCCAGACTTCCAACTGCCCACTGGACAACTCCACTTGGATATCTAATAAGCTTCTCAAAATTAACACGTCTAAAATCCAAATACCAATCTCTCTCTCTCTGTCTCTCTGTCTCACACACACACACTCACACACATACACACCTGCTCCTCCTGAAGCCTTTCCATCCAGCTGCCCAAGCCCAATACCTCAAAACCATCCTTGTTTTCCCTCTTTCTCTCACACTCCCAGGTTCAACTCGTCATCAAATCCTTTTGGATCTACCTTAAAAATATACCCAGGATCCAATCACTTCTCACAACCCCACCACGACCATGCTGGTCCAAGCTTCCTTCATTTCTTGCCTGGATGAGTGCTCTAATTTCCTACTGATGCCTCATCCCCTACTCCATTCAGCCTCTTCTCTACACAACAACAACAACAACAACAAAGTTCCAATTAAAATAAATATCAGGGACTTCCCTGGTGGCACAGTGGTTAAGAATCCGCCTGCCAATGCAGGGGACATGGGTTTGAGCCCTGGTCCAGGAAGATCTCACATGCCGCAGAGCAACTAAGCCCATGCACCACAACTACCAAGCCTGCACTCTAGAGCCCGCGAGCCACAACTACTGAGCCCGCACACCACAACTACTGAAGCCCGTGCGCCTAGAGCTCGTGCTCCGCAACAAGAGAAGCCACCACAATGAGAAGCCCACGTACCGCAACGAAGAGTAGCCCCCTCTCACCACAACTAGAGAAAGCCCGCGCACAGCAACGAAGACCCAATGCAGCCAAAAATAAAATTTAAAAATAAATAAATAAATAAATATCAAATCATACCACTCTTCTTTTTGTCCTCTAGTGGCTTCCCATGTCATTTAGAGTAAAAGTCCAAGTTTTTACAAGGGCTCCCAAATCCCTATAAACACCTAATCCCCTTTACTTCTCTGTCTCATTTCTTACCATTCTGCTCCACATTAACCTTACGCCAATTATACACTAGCTTCCTTGGCATTCCTCAAACATGCCAGAGAGATTCTCTCATCAAGGCTTTGAGTGTTCCCCTAGATATCTCCATGGCTCATTCCCTCTCTTCCTTTAGATGTACTTTTCCAAATATCTTTGCTTTCTGAGCTGTCCTCCCTCCCACCCCAGGACCCTCTATTCTCCTTCCTTGCTTTATTGTTTCCCATACATTTATCACCATTTAACAAAAGATATGCTTTACTTATTCATTTTGCTTCTGACTGCCTTTTTCCTAAGAATGTAAGTTGCATGGGGGCAAAGATTTTTATCTATTAGTTCTAACCATACAAAAGTGTCATTGTGCTAAGGCAACAATGTTAACCAAATGATAAGTGATTTTAAAGGCAACAGTAAATAGTAGGATTTAATTATAATACTGGTGGTAATTCATGGGGGGATATTAAGCCAGAAAATGATGAAATTACTTTTGCATGTCAGAAAGATTACGTCAGTGACCTATACCAGGTGAACTGGGGTATAGGGGGACGCTTGTGAAGACGTCCAAGAGAAATAAAATTAGAAAAGTGAAGAGATACATAGTGATAGGTAAGACTGGATACGTAAAGAGAAACTTCAAACCAAATTAAAGAAGGGCCTGCAAACCAAATGGTAGAATACTAATTCACTCCTATAGGCATAGGGAAGTCACAGATTTTAAGCCACAGAATGACATAATCAGAATTAAGTTTTAATTGATGATGCTAGCTGCAGTATAGATGATAGATGAGGAGGCACTAGGATCAAACAAAGGAAATAAGTTAGACTATTGTAGTGAAAGTTGACGGTGGTTTGGACTGGAGAGATGGCAGAAGGGATGCAGAGAAATGGAGAGATTTATTCAATTGGTCCTAACATTCTATTGAACAAGTCCTTTAGTTACCAAATAAAGCCAATTGTAGTCACATTCTTAGTAATGAACAACCATTCACCTTATCTGTACCTGTCTCACTCCAGTGCCCAGCTGGAACAAGCGAGACCAGCTGAAGGATGGGGTTGGGGGCGGGGGAAGTCCAAAATATTTCACAAACTGGATAATTCCTTTGTTGTTAATCAAGAGTTGGCTGTGCAATAATTCATTTTATACTGTGAAAAAAATCACAGTTGTTTTCTTCTTTTAGAGCAACTAGGTTCCACTTAATCATAACATAGAAACTAAATCTTCAGAAACAGAGTTATCACTCAAAAGCAATGAAATATAATTTTATTACACCTGCTTCACTTGCTCTTCTGACATTCCACGATAAGAGCCCAGCTCTGAAAATGTAAATTGCTAACCAGGCTTTATCTCTCCCTCTGCGTAGCTTCTTCCTACAACCAACATAAACCAAACTGCACATTAAGTCCAGTAGAAAGGACATTATACTAGGAACTGGCACACAGGGATGTGAGACTCAGCTTTCTCAGTAACGACTGTCAACTTGGGAAAGTCTGTTAACTTCTCTGGGTCTCAGTTCAGAGTTCCTTCCGGGGATAATAGTTTATCATTATCTATATATCATATTAACCCTGAGAGGCTGGTGCATCATACTAATTTGCCTAAATTGTTCTCATCTAGTCACTACTTATTTTGAAAAGAAAATAATGAAAAGGTTTTGTTTTTAATCTTCACTCAGTTTAACTCCTTGACATTTTTCGCTTCCCTTGAAAATACATACCAACTGCTCAGCTGTCATTCTCCATCCTTTAATCGAGTGTTCCTCTTTTTATTTCCCTGAACTGTCCATGAACTTGGTACTGATCAGACAGACATAACTATAGTAGCCAGCCAATATGAAATAGAAGAAGCTGGCCTTGGAAAAAATGATCTTATGGCCCCACCACTGTGGGAATTCACAGCAGCAATGAGCTAAGGTTTAGGAGCTACATATTTTTGATCCCATAGAAAACTTAAATGCCCAAAATAGGTATTCCTAGGGGGCTTCTGTTTGACCCAGTGGCCTTTACTCTGTAGTTTCATGGACCCTCTATATTTAAAGTACGTTTGTTTTATCTTTTTATAGGATTTTAAGTCCGGTCGATCCTTGAACAACATGGGTTTGAACTGCACAGATCCACTTATATTCGAAATTTTTTCAATAAGTACATTGGAAAATTTTTTGGAGATTGCAACAATTTGAAAAAAAACCATGAACCACGTAGTCTAGAAATATCAAAAAACTTTAAAAAAGTTTAGGCATGTCATGAATGCATGAAATACATGTAGATATGCATATAACATACCAAATATGTGTTAATTGACTGTTATCAGTAAGGCTTCTGGGTCAACAGTAGGCTCTTAGTAGTTAAGTTTTGGGGAGTCCAAAGTTATACATGGATTCTCAACTGTGCAAGGGGTCGGTGCCCCTAACCCCCTTATTGTTCAAGGGTCAACTGTGTTTTGATCATAGAAGGGGGGAAATACTAAAGGCAGATACCATCAATCCCATTGGTCATCTCACTTTCTCACAGTAACAGGGATGGCAATTAAGTTTCAACTTATTCTGACAACTGAGAGTGGCTTCTTAGAGGACATGTCAGGAGGAAACTTGAGACCACATCTGCACTTGTCAGGAGAAAGTGCCATGATCTGTGAAATGCCATCTGTGCTGCTAGGGGTAGGAGAGGTGGCACTGATATATGCCAGACATATGCCATTATTAGGACAGAATATTCTTGGGAAAGGAGCCATAATGGCAGGAAACTTTAGATAAGTTCAAACTGACTGTCTCTGATAGCTGTGCAACTTAGAATATCAAAGACAGTTAAATGATGTCATCAATGGGATATTTAGTTAGTTAGCTACTATTTAATGAGCATATATTAATGGTCATGTGCTGACTGTCCAAAGGTAAGCAAAAGAGACATGGTCTCTTCTCTCAAGAAGCTTGCAGTCCAGTGGGGAGATACAGCAACTAAGTCTGATCATTGAGAAAATCAATGTGGACCTAATTTACAATGGCTCTTCAAAGGAGTTCTCTCCATAGAGATGGTGATTCATCAGAACAGGGACAGAGAACCATGGAAGTGAAGAGAAGCAAACAACTATTCAAGTTCTTGCGTATAATGTTCTACTTTCACTGTATTAAAGACTTCAAAGGAAAAGTAAAAATACACATACAATTATAATATAATGCAAATAAGTAAACACATGCAGTTGTCAGAAAAATAAAATTTTACACTAAATAATTCTGGAGACTTTCTTCTAATAATTTAAAATACTTCACAGATTTTCTTATTTATCTTTACAAAATACCTGTAGAATCAGTATGGCGTTCAGCAGTGAATTCTGATTTTGTAGATGAAGAATCTGAAAAGGTTTTCTATAGTCACTGAGTCATTTTAAAGGACAGTGAAACTAAATTTCTCTAGTGCCTTTCTTCTAGACTGTTTTAATTATTTGTTGTGTTAAAAATGAATTGTGGTAGTTGCTATACAATTACGTGAAACAGTGTGTAGTTACACCATACAGCAAAGGGAGAAAACAAAAATTTACAGCAGTAGCACACCTGTTAAATAAAGACTTGAATAACATTTGCTCTGATTTGACGTTTGTAGTTTGGTATGTTAAGTTAAATAAACCTTCTGGCTTGCCAGAGTTATTCTCTGAGAAAATTTCATACTGAAAGAGTACATTAAGAATTTTGGAAGACACAGAAATTATTTCATACCTTTCAAATTTCACTCTAATAACAATAACAAATTTACTTTTCCTTTCACCTAACTGAAAAAAATCAGTCCCTTTCTTTAATAACTGCAAAACAATGATGTGTTGTCACTAAACTCTCCACCATTACAGCTGTATTAATTCGCCTATGTGAATATAATTTGATTTGGGGGCTCTTCATACAAATCAATAAAACAAAACAAGCCGGGCAGAAGGGAGCAGATGCTTTTGACACTATGTAGAAGAAAAATACATCGATACAAAGAGGGAAGGATGTTGTAAACAAGAAGCTAAAATCCCAAGAGTATTAGTATTCTTTAAAATTCGGAAGATACCGGTCTTTTTTGCAAGGAAAATAAATACACACAAAACTCTGACAGAAACAAGGAGCCAGAACCCAGATGCACGAGCCGATAAACATAAAGAGGAGGCTCCAAGGGGGATGGGGAAGGAGCTGGCATGACTGGAGCAGGTGGTACAAGGGCAGGAGGCAGACCTTGCCCCCCAAAGATATCATGTCCCAATCCTTAGAACCTGTGAATGTTACCAAAGGGACTTTGATTGTGATTAAATTAAGAATTCTGACATGAGGAGATTATCCTGGATTATTCAGGTGGGCCCTAAATGTCATCACAAATGTCCTACTAAGAGGGAGGCAGAAGGAGTTTTGACTACAGAAAAGGAGAATGCAATAGGATGACAGAAGCAGAGAGAAATTTGAAGATGCAAAGAAGGAGAAAGAGTTCATAAATCACTAAATTCAAGACATGCAGCTCTAGGCGCTGGAAAGGCAAGGACCAGATCCTCCTCTAGAGCCTCCAGAGGGAACCAGCTTTGCCAACACCCTGATTTCAACCCTGTAAAAACTCATTTTAGATTTCTAACCTCTGGAATAGGAAGAGAATAAACTTGTATGGCATTAAGTCACTGAGTTTCTGGTAATTTATTACAGCAGCAAAAGGAAGCTAGTATAACTTTTTTTTATCTTCATGCCAGTTAATACACTGATTTGTGTTAGTTTTTCAGCTTCATATAAGAGCATATTTTGTACTTCTCTGTGTGTCACTCTTTCTGTTGTAGATATAATTATTTACAGCTTTCAATCTGCTAACGTTGGCACACCTGATTTACTTACATATATTATTACCAAGCACATAACACATTATTGCATGTAATTGGTGCACACACACAAAAGTGAAATGATTAAGTAAAAGAATCATCTACACCAATTATTTTCCAAGTGTTGTCTCATTATGCTTTGCAGCAGAATCACCTGGAGTAATTGTTTAAAATTCAGATTCCTGGGTCAATACACTGCAGAAATTCTGAATCACCTCTCTCCGTGGGCCCCTAAAATCTTCATTTTAACAAACTTACCAATTGAATTATATATACACTAAAGTTGAAGAACTACTGGCCTAGAGTCACCTAAGAACCTTTAGTTCATTCAGCCCCACAGCAAGCAAGCCTCAAGACTGGAAAGAAATATTTAGCAAAAGCCTAACACACAGGAAAACATATATATCCTTATTCCTTAAATCTCTTTCAACATCAAAGTCTTCAATGAAGATACATTCAACATGACTGTTATTATTTTTAACTCAAAAAACTAATCTTTCTTTCCCCTGTACAATAAACTATAAACAACAGATGAGTCAGATCCAATGTCTGGAAACCAGTACAAGTTGTTTAAGACTGTCACACCCCATAGATAAAACGGTAGCATTTAATACCTCTCTGAGATAGAGTACAGCGTTTGTAGTAAACTGAATTGCAGTTTGTTTGTTTTTTTTTAAGTGAGATAGAATAAATGTAGAGAATTTCCTTATTAAGCCATCCGTTTTATGCCTGGTCAAATTTCTTCAGCAAGACTGACACCCAAGGACATCTACTTGTAAATGCAGGAGCTCAGGGCTCAGCTGGATTCAGTTTCAATTTGTTTTGTCCCATCTGTCCTTTTATTCCCTGATTTCCAGCAACCTGCTGACCTTACTTTTATGTATGCCACCTTCTCCTCCAACTCAGCACCATCCAGTTCAAACACAGCATCCCTCATGCACCAGCCCTCTCTTGTGGATCTTTCAATGCTGCAGGCAGCCTTCCACTACCTAGGGGTCAGAACTCAGACTTCCTTTGTCCATTCACTCATTTAATAAATATTTATTGAGAGTCTACTCTGTACCAGCTGCTCTTCTAGAAAGTAAACCAAACAAATAAAAATCCCTACCATGGAAGCTTATATTCTGGTAGGAAAGATGGATAAATACAAACAATACAAATAAATGCTACAAATAATACACTATAAATAGTAAACAATACAAATAAATACAAATAATATATAGCATGTTAAACAGTAATAAGTGTTCAACATTAAATCAGAAGGAGTTAGAAAATGTCAAAGGCCATGGAAAGCCTCACTGAGAAGGTGGTATTTGAGTAAAAATATAAAATAAGTAAGGATGTGACCAACGTGCATATAGATTCCAAGAAGAGCTACTTATGAGTGTCCTGAAAACTTTCATGTCAGTCCTCAAGCCTCTCCATTCAACTCTTTCTTTAAAGAAACTACAAAATATTCCAATCATAGAGAAAAGTACAGTACAAAAGTGCATTATTCTTATACCCCCAACAGATTTAAATAATGTTGATATTTTTTCCCATTTGCTTCAGATATTTTTTAACCATGTAAAACATTACAATTCCATTGAGGCAATACACCCCCTTCTTACCACGCCCCTCCCTCCCACTCTAGAATTAACCATGGCCATGAAGTACAGGCTTCAGTAGATTTTCAATTCATGTTATAATTGTCCTTCGTTTTAATGGGCATTACCAATTTCTCTTCAAAGGAGCTATACCAATTTACATCCCACCAGCAATGTATGATAGTCCCTGCTTCCCCACATCCTCATAAATTTTGAAATGTATGTTCATCAATGGTTATGAAATGGTGTCTTGTTGTTAGTTGTAATTTGCATCATCCTAGTAATGCAGGTGTTAAGCACCATTTCAAATGTTTATTGGCTTATATGTTCCTGTTCTGCAAACTGCCCTGTTCCTTTGCCTAGTCTTCCATTGGATCATTTACCTATTTTCTCATGGTTCATAGTAGTCCTTTGTATATTCTGGACAGTAGTCATTTGCCTGTGTATGATTTACAAAAATCTTCTCCTAGTCTGTGCTAGTCTTGTACATTATGTTCCTGATCAAATAAAATGTTTTACTTTTAATGTAGTCAAATATCAAATGTTCCCTTTAGGGTTTCTGCTTTCTGGGTCTCTTTAAAGAAATCTTTCATTGCCCTCAAGGTCAAAAAATATTTTTTCCTATATTTTCTTCTAAGATTTTTAAACTTCTGCTTTTCAAAGTCAGAGCTTTAACCCATGCAGAATGTATTTATGTGAATAATGGGAAATAGTGATCTCATTTTATTTTTTTCTGTGTGGATGATCAATTGTCTCAGTACTATTTATTGAAGAGTCCTGCCTTCCCAACTGATTTATAATGCCTCTCTCCATATACAAAGTTCTCATACAAACTTAGATCTCCATTGTTTTCCGTTGGTCAGTATGTGTATCACTGTGCCAACAGCACATTCTGGAATCACTAAAACTAAATAATAAATTGTGGACTTCCCTGGTGGCACAGTGGTTAAGAATCCACCTGCCAATGCAGGGGACACGGGTTCGATCCCTGGTCCGGGAAGATCCCACATGCCGCAGAGTAACTAAGCCAGTGCGCCACAACTACTGAGCCTGTGCTCTAGAGCCCACGAGCCACAACTACTGAAGCCTGCATGCCACAACTACTGAAGCCCGCGCACCCTAGAGCCCGTGCTCCACAATAAGAGAAGCCACCGCAATGAGAAGCCCGTGCACTGCAACAAAGAGTAGCCCCCGCTCACCGCAACTAGAGAAAGCCCGCACCCAGCAACGAAGACCCAATGCAGCCAAAAAATAAATTAAATTTTTTTTTAATTTTCAAAAAAATAAATAAGTAATAAACTGTGAGGTCTAATAAGACCAGTACTTTTCCTTAATTTTTTTCAAAGCTTCATTATTCTATATGAATTTTAGGATCATTTTCCACATTTACACAAAAAAAATCCTCTTGGGGACTTGGATAAATTGCACTAGATTTGCATGTTAATATGGCACCTTCAAATGTTAGATCTTAACACCCATGCCCAAGGAATATCTCTTGATTATTTCAGTCTTTATCCTATTTTTAAGTTTATCAATTTCCTTCATATAAGCTTTGCACATCTTCTATTAGATTTACTTCTAGATACCTTATGGTTTGTTGTTACTGTGAATGGGATTTGAAAAATCATATTTCTAAGCTATTGTTTCTGATATTAGCCACTTACTGATTTTAGTAAAATGACTTTGAAACTAGCCAACTGTCTGAAATAACTCTAATAGTTTTTCTGCGTTGTTTTGTGTTGGCTGGTCTCAGTCAAGATTTCTAGAACAATGCCAAAGTTTTTAAAAAGCAGTGAAAGAAGGCATCCTTATTTTTCGCTTTATTTGGAATGCTTCTACTGTTTCACTACCAACTATAATTCTTGCTGCCAGATAAAGAAATTCCCTTCTATTCATTGTTTGCCAAGAATTATGTCATGAATAGTGTTGCATTTTTCTAATGCTTTCATCGTATCTATTCAGATGATATTTTTCTTCTTTTTTTCCTGTGTTCCATTAGGGTAGTGAATCATAATAATAAATTTTCTAGTGTTAACCGTTTGCTTTCCTGGGGCGAGGGTGGGGGCGGGGTAACCTACTTAGATGTTGGGAAGCTTTTCATTTAAGATTTACCTTTTCCCAGATAGGGTTTTAACTAAAACACACCTATAAAACTGTGTAAACCTGGTGGTTTTGTGTGTGAGAGGACAGATTTTGATTAGTGATCCACTATATCTATGGTTATTGATAATTCATATTTTTCTTAAAATTATGCGTTTCATCTAAGTTTTAAAAGCATGAGAAAGAATTTCTCTATAATATTCTCTATTTTTGAAATCTCTCCATCTAGAGTTATTTTAATTCTAATAATATTTGTACTTTCTTTTTTCTCTTGATGAAAACTGTCAGAGGTATAGTCTTTTCAAAGAATTCTCTTATGGTTTCATTAAGCCTTCTATTATTTCTTAGTTTTTTATTTCATTGATTTCTAATCTTATCTTTATTATTTTCCTGCTTCTTTCATTATACTCTGCTATTTCTCTAAATGTTTCAATAAAATGATCAGCTGATGAATTTTAAATCATTCATGTTTTAATATGATCCTTAAGGCTCTTTATACTATATTCTTTAAGGCTCTAAATTCCTTCTAAGTATAGCTTTTACTTGCATCCATGAAATTTAATAAGCAGTGTTCTCATTTTTCATTAATTCCTAAATATTTCATAACTTTCTATTTGACCCATAAATTATTTAGAAGTATGTTGTTAACTTCCTAATGTATGTGATTTCCAGGTTACTTTTCTTTATTATTCCTATCTAACATTATTGCCAAAAGCCTGGCCCATTTGACACTGATTCTTGGTATTTCTTCAGATTTTTTCTAGACCAGTAATTAATGAAATTGGTAAGCAATGGATCTAGATGCTTGAAAACAATGTTTAACCACTAATATTTAGGTAAATGGTTCTAAATATATGGAGATTAATATTGTTTTGTTTATATCTTCTAAACCTCTATTAGGTTTTTTGCTTTATGTTCCTGAGAAAGATATTAAAATCTCCCACAAGCCCATTGATTTGGTTGTCCATCTATAGTTCTGCCAATTTCTGACTCATATATCAATACTTTGAGTCAATATTATTAGGTGCATACGGGTTCATGTCTTCCAGGTGAAATCCTCTTATCATTTCAGCCTCAATAATGTGAACGCCTTAAAATATATTTCACCAAATATCACTGACTTTATCCTTCCTTTTACACTCAAAATTGTGGGCTTTATATTTAAGATGCATCTTCTGTCAAGCACAGAATCATATTTTACTTCTTTATCCAATTTTTTGTTCAATTTATTTAAACTAAAACAAAACAAAAACAACTTCATTCATTCTATATTTTAATAGGTAAATTTACTGTAGACAGATGTATAGATACAGCTACAGATAGACTCCTATTCTGTTCTACTATGTTTTTCAATGTTTGTTATCCATCTTGCTTTTACTTTGCTTCTTTTTTCTCCTTTCCTGCTTTAAGTAGATCTATCATTTTTTCTCTGTTCCATTTTTATCCTTTTTGTCATTTCAAAATTGTATAATCTAATATTTCTATCTACTCTTTCGGTAGTTGCACTTAAATGTCAGTGCATGATGACTTTACACAGTCTAATGTTAATCTGTATCTCTACATGCCTTGAGAACAAGGACCTGAATACACTATACATTCAGTATAGTGTGGTTTTCAAGTGACCAGGTCTGGAGCTAGACTACCTGGATCTAGATCCTGGCTCTATCTCTTCCTAACATTTAATAGGTAAGTTACTAACCATCACTCTGCATCAGTCCCTTCATCAGAAAAATTAAATTAATGATAAAAATGCTAATTGTAATTGCTTGAGAATTATGAGAATTAAATTAGTCACTATGTGGAAAGGGCTGAGAGAAGTGGCTAGTATATATGGTAGCTGTTATGGATTTTCATTTTCATATTATACTACTGTTATAAGTCATTTTTTACATCATCAAAGTTAGTTATTATTATTATTTCGCAGGTGATATTTATTTAAATTTACCAACAGGTTTACCAATCCTTGCTTCACCGTTGCTTCTTTCTTTCTAGGCTAAATTTTCTTCTCCCTGGGGTATATCCTATAGTCATTCTTTTCACAATGGTCTGTAAACAGAAAACTCTTCCAGTCCTTCTTTCTCTGGAAATGTCTGTATTTTGCATTCACTCATACCAGAATATGGAAGTCCAGTTAGGACACGACTTTACCTTTCTCTCAACATTTTGAAAGTTTGTATCACACTATCTCGGGGACTCTGTTGTCACTGATGAGATGTCTACTTGTCATTCCTTTCTCAATAGGTGATCTTTCTTTTCTCTCTGGTTACTTTTTTTTAAACATGAATAGTTTTAAATTTTCAGAAAGAAACAGTGATAACAGTATAATGAACCCCTGTATTATCATCTCCTAGATTCAACAATTATCAAGAATTTGCTTCATCTATCTTTTTCTTTTTTCACCTGAAGTATTTTAAAGGAAATTACAGACATTATGTCACTTCACTCATACCATATACATCTCCAAAACTATGTTTTTTTAATTTAACCACGATATCATTATACATCTTACAAAATGGTCTCCAGCTGCCTTTAAGGCAGCTTTTTTCCTTGAGTTTGGTGTTTCATAGTTTTACTGCAATGCTTCTGATGTGGCTTTGTTTTTCCTTATCCTGCTCAGGTAGGTCACTTTTGATCTCGCTCCCACTACAACACACTATCCCAAATCTAATCCATCAACCAAGCCCTTTTAATTTTACCTTTTTTAACAGACTTTTAATCCATCACTTCTCTCCATATCCACTGCCATCCAAGTCAAGTGATCCCATCTCTCTCCTGAACTACTGTTAATAACTTCAAAACTTCCATTTCATTCCTTCCCCTCTATATCCAGTCTTCACAAGGTAGCCAGACAGTTCTTTTCAGAATACAAATTTGCTGACATAACCTCTGTCTTCAAACCTTCATTTTTCTGGGAGGAAAAGGGTCTAGGAGGTCTATGTAGTCAGTCTCTAACCAGCTGTGCATAAACTGTTCACTTACTCTTGATATTGCCCCCAACCTGTACCCTCCACCATAGCCGTGACCACGTTCTAATTGACTTTTAAGACTCATGCATTTTCCCATCCCTTCTCTAGGGAAACCATCCTTGGAATCCAAATCTAGATCAAGGTTTGGTTTCGTCCTTTTTTATAAGTTATCAGAGAGAACACGTGGCACAACTGCGATTCTGCACCTTCAGTTTTTTGATGTGGTTATTTGATAAATGCCAGTCTCCCCAGGAGAATAAGAGTTCCAAGAAAGCTCCTAATTGTATCCTCATGCCTAAAAGAGGAACTGGCACAAAGCAGGAACTCAACTCAGCATCGGTCAAATGAACAAATGCACGATTGTCCAGGCATTCCTCCTCTGTGCTTCCAATCCAATCTGCAAACTCCTATCATACAGTACTCATCACATTTGACACTATTAGTACTTTTCCATTCAGTCTTCCCAAATATATTATGATCCCCTAAGGGGCAGGTAATGTGTTTGGTACACTTTTATATCTCCAGCAACTGGCCTGGTGCCTATATGTAACATGTATTTAACTATAAAGGAAGAAATTAGTAGAGGGACACTAATTTTGATTGGTTCTCAGGCACATGGAACTGAATAGATCATTCTTCTTAATTTATACATTCATTCTTCATTCCCATTTTACTTATCTGAGCACCTGTTATACCCCAGGTACTGATTTAGATTCAAGGGACAGACCAACAAAGCAGACTAGATTTTGGCCCACACTGAGCTTATGCCATGCCATGCTTTCATCAGTGATCTGTGAAAGTTTCCTCTTCTGTTTTAGATTTGATTTTTTTTGATACATCTTTATTGGAGTATAATTGCTTCACAACACTGTGTTAGTTTCTGCTGTAAAACAAAGTGAATCAGCCATATGCATACAAGTGTCCCCATATCCCCTCCCTCTTGAGCCTCCCTCCCACCCTCCCTATCCCACCCCTCTAGGTCATTGAAAAGCACAGAGCTGATCTCCCTGTGCTATGCAGCTGCTTCCCACCATCTGTCTATTTATTTTACATTTGGTAGTGTATATATGTCCATGCTACTCTCACTTTGCCCCGGCTTCCCCCTCCCCCTGCCCCATGTCCTACTGCTTTCCCCTTTATTCCCTATTTCCAAGACCATTCCTCACTCCTTGGTAACTACTCTTATGCACTTTCTATCCACCCACCATACCTGTTTTTACATGTAAGTATATCCAGGAAAACACACAATATTATATGTGTGTGTATTTATTTTTTTTACAAATGGTATTATGTTACAATCTCATTCTCTTTTTTTTAACTTTTACTGTTTGTTCATTCAACTATTTTGAAATCTATCTATGTTTTTAAATATAAAATCTAGTTAATTTCTTCCAAGCATTCCATAGTATAATCCTATAAATATACCAAGGTATCCATTTCCCTAGAAAAGGACTCCTATGGTACTTTCAACTCCTCACATCCCCAACATCAATGGAATAAGCATCATACTGTGTGTCTCCATATGCACTGACTTGATAGTTTCTCTCTGGAACATGTGCAAAAGTAGAACTGCCAGGATGTCAGGGTTAGCATACCCAGTTTCCCTAAGAACTACCGCTGCTCCCTAAAACGGCCACACCAGCTTAGACTCCAACAAATAGTGGAAGAGGGCTCCCCTCATTTTTCCATCCTCACCAGCACCTGATATTATCTGATTTTCACATCTTTGAAGATCTGATTGTTGTAAGGTATTATTTGGTTATTACTTTAATACACATTTCTCTGACAACTAGTGAGACTGAGTATCCATATACGTATGAGATCTGAAGCCAGATTTCCACTTAGTATCCAAGTAGTTATAAGTATATTATTAATTGTTCTGTGACTCAGTTGCTTCCTCTGTAAGGTAGGGATGATAATAATACTTCTATTATGAGGAATTAAATGGTTAAAAATTAAGCACCAAGAAAAAAAATTCGATACAAAGAAGTGCTCAATAAATGTTGGCTATTTTTATAATTATTTATTATTATTTACATTCATGTATCCTCTTCTGTAAATTGTCCATTTATGTCCTTTAATAATTTTTCTTCTATATTTCCTGTATATTCCTTTCTGGTTTACGTGAGTTTCTTGTATATTCTGAATATCAATCTCCTACAAATGTTTTTAAATGAATAAGTGAATGAGTGATCAGAGATTAAACATGCCTGTTTTGTCTTACAGAACTCCAACTGTTTGCTCTTCCGCTCACTGCCTTGCTGGGTCATTTTTGTTCACAAATATTGAATCTTAATGTATTTTAATATGGTCAATAAATTTTAAATGAAATTTAATTTATATTCCATTTTTCTAAGTCAACAACAAACAAATCCACAATTGCAGGAGGAAACATCCTAGCTCCACTGTGAAAAAGTTAAACTATTCTCTTTGTGGTTTTTATTGGGCAATTTTTTAGAAAAGTAGAAAGATAGTACAAAGAGCTATAGAGTCTGTCAAATCTTCTCAGAGACAAGTACTTTGTTTCCATTTCAAACTCAGTATTAAACTAGAATAATCTTTAAAATGGGCTTGCAAAATAATTTTCTGCAAGATTACCAAAGGAACTATTATCATTGTTAAAGGGGCACTTTTAATAAAATTCTTAGTAGTCATTTATAAAAACACACAGAAAATCTTAGAAAATCTCAAAATAGAGCAGCAATAAACATTTGATAAGAATTAGTGTTTAACGAAAATCTATGTGGAGAATCCTAAAGTTTGTGACTCTTTTCGTAGCAACTCAAAACAACACACAAATCGACAACTGCTCAGCTCATATCTACATAGGAAGACTATGATTACTGTATCTTACTTTTAAGCAGAGATGCAAAAGTATCAGTGAAGAAAAAGTAATTATCTCCATCTTGAAAGAGTGCAATTTATATAAAAATGAGGGGGTAGGGGAGGGATCACAGCTAAATAAGAAATGAAATAATGATCAGTCACCACCCTTTCCACATGCCACCTGGACGGCCTTCTAATACCTGATGCTGCTTTACGTTTTTTTTTTTATTCTTTTATTATTTTTAAAAATAATTTATTATCTTACAGTTCTGTAAATCAGACGTATCATTGGGCTAAATTTGGTTGTCACCAGGGGCTGTGTTCCTTTCTGGAGGCTCTAGGGGAGAGTCTATTTCCTTGCCTTTTCCAGCTTTTTCTTTTTCTTTTTTTTTTTGGCCATGCAGTGCGGCATGTGGGATCCTAGTTCCCCGACCAGGGGGCAAACCCGTGCCACCTGCAGTGGAAGCCTAGAGTCACAACCACTGGACCGCCAGGGAAGTCCCCATTTTTTTATTTTTAATAAAAAGTTTAGGTGATGTAGATAAGAAGTCACCCATTGATGGACTTCTGTCTGTCACATCTTGGTGAAGAGTAACCTGTTCAGATATGGATTAGTAATATTCTAAGTAGGTAAAACAGACACAGTTAAGAAAACGTTGGCCAAATCTCTTTCTTTTCTAACTAATTCCAAACTGGATATGCAGATTCATTTAGTTTATGTCATGAACATCACTAGATGCCGGAGTTACGATTATGAGCAAAAACTCACAACATCCCTAGTGGTTATGACTCAGCAGGGGAGACAAATGTTAAGTTTAAAATCACACAAAAATGGAATTATTCTGAAGGATAGGATCACGGTCAATGTTATTATGAAAGTCTATAATAAAAGAATCTGACCTAGTCTGAAAGATCAGAGAAAGCTTCCCTGAGCCAACATCTGTAGGGAGAGAATGAGTTAAACTGGTGAAAGGAACAGCATGTTCAAAACTATGGTGTAAGAGATTGTAGTAAGTCCACATCTATGGCTGGGCTGGAGAGTATAAAGGAGATGCAAGATATAGGTGGGAGAAATGAGGGGTTTCCAGAAGGTGCCTGGCTATTTGGCTATCTTAGGTGTTTAATCTTTAAGTAAAATGGAAAGCTACTGATGGGCTTTAAAAAGGGAGGCTCCAATGTAGAGAATGAATCGGAGGAAACAACAAGAATGGAGACCAATTATAAAAAATGTTTCTATAGCCCAGGTGAGAGACAGAAGTATCTTGAAATGAGGTGGTAGTGATAGAGATGAAAAGAGGTGCCGGGACTCTAGAGATATTGAAGAGGCAAAATCAATGGAGTTATATAGGAAAGGACAGATGCAACAAAAGCCTCTTTCATTATTTCTCTAAGACTTTCTACGCATTGTACTGCTTTTTCTATTATGGCTGCCAGTTGGTCACATCCCTGCAAGTTAAAAAGGAGCTACACTCTTGCCACTGTTTGGACACCCAGGCAGAATTTTTCATGCATCCATTAAAGAAATAGCTTTGGCACCATTTACAGTAAATAACAGTTTTAGCTGCAGATATTCTGTAATCTACACTTCTGTAACATGGCAGAACTTATTTTACAGACCAACCTGTGATCCTATTTAACCCTGTGGGACATAAGTTATTTTCATTGCTGTTAACTTTGCTTGCTTCCTCAGCGTGTCTGATTATCATACATAGGATGCCTACTTCCCAGGGCTTCATTCCTTTCTAAGGATTTGTTCCAGTTCATGAAATATTTCACCTGAAAGCTTGTAGAAATTTTGAAAAATTTCTAACCTTTTCTTCTGGATCTGCTACTAGTTGAACAAGGTATGTATAACAGACATACAAACATGTTTAAAGATTGTACAACAATTTTTCCTTCAAGTTCACAGTCAATTGTATGCAAATGGCTAGTTCTGCTTGGCTAGGTCTGGATTCTTTTATTATAGACTCTCATAGTGACATTGACCATGATCCTGCCCTTCAGAGTAATTTTACCTTTGCGTAATTCTAAAATTGTTTGTCTCCCTTGCTAAGCCATAACCACTAAGGATGCTATGAGCTTTTGCCATGTTCTCTCTCAATTGGACTATCAGATTTATTTCTTAACATCCATTCACATATTCAGAAAATACATCCATTTTTAATTTTTAGAATATATCTGTCCTCCCATTTTTCTATCAAACCTCATTTCTCATTAGCAATTTCAATAAGATAGTTTGGTACCTGCAGGATGAAAACCTAGCCAAGTAGAACTAGCCATATCAGCCATCCACTGGAATTCTGGGCCCATACATCAGGACAGACAGGCACTGGTTCAAAACATGGACTTTGGTATCAGTCTGATACTCTATGACTTACTAGCTGTATGGCCTTAGGCAAGTTACTTAACCTACATAAGCCTCATTTTCCCATAAAAAAGAAGAGTATAACAAAATATGTTGTGTTCTATGTTATATGATATAGTATATAATACGTTGGGATATAATACATAAAATGCTTGGCACAGAGAAAAGTGTGGGAGCTATCATCGCTATGACTGCTAGCATAATTGTCCTGTTTCCTGCTTTCCTCCAGCCATGGCCATCCACCAAAGAAGGACAGATGTTTAAGAAGTAAAGGTTGTGTCAAAGATTTCTCTCCTGGCATATGGAAGGATGCAAACTTGAGTAAGCCATATAGCAAATTAGCAATAAATTCAAAGAATTGGGTAAGTTCATCAAGAATAGGTGGAGAGATAAGATGTAAAATCATATCTGCATGTCTCTTGTGTAGGTTAAATGAAGGAGTAAGTTGTTGTTCCAAAGAAAAAAGTACATGGAGTATGGAAAATGATTACCGTAGCTTTGTAGTATAGCCTGAAGTCAGGGAGCCTGATTCCTCCAGCTCCGTTTTTCTTTCACAAGATTGCTTTGGCTATTCATGGTCTTTTGTGTTTCCATACAAATTGTGAAATTTTTTGTTCTAGTTCTGTGAAAAATGCCAGTGGTAGTTTGATAGGGATTGCGTTGAATCTGTAGATTGCTTTGGGTAGTATAGTCATTTTCACAATGTTGATTCTTCCAATCCAAGAACATGGTATATCTCTCCATCTGTTTGTATCACCTTTAATTTCTTTCATCAGTGTCTTATAGTTTTCTGCATACAGGTCTTTTGTCTCCTTAGGTAGGTTTATTCCTAGGTATTTTATTCTTTTTGTTGCAGTGGTAAATGGGAGTGTTTCCTTAATTTCTCTTTCAGAATTTTCATCATTAGTGTATAGGAATGCAAGAGATTTCTGTGCATTATAGACGTATGAATCTATAGAATAGAATTCCAAGTCAAGAAATAAACCCTTATACTTATTGTAAATTAACTTTTGGCTAGAGTGCAAAGACAATTCAATGGGAAAATAATTATCTTTCCAACAAATGGTGCTGGGAAAACTGTATATCCATAAGCAAAAGGATGAAGTTGCAGCCTACTTCACACGCTATCCAAAAATTAACTTAAAATGGAACATAGATCTAAATATAAGAGTTAAAACTATAAAACTCCTAGAAGAAAATGTGGGAGCAAATCTTCATGACTTTGAATTAGTCAATGGTTTTTAGATATGATCTCCAAATATAAAGGTCAAAAGAGAAAACTAATTGGACTTCATCAAAATTAAAAACTTGAATGCTTTTACCTTCAAGAAAATGAGAGGACAACACATAGAATGAGAGAAAATATTTGCAAATCATATGTCTAAAGGGACTTGTAACCAGATATATAAAGAACTATCACAACTCAATTATAAAGACAAATGATCCAATTAAAAAATGAACAAAGTATTTGAATGACATTTTCCCCAAGGAGATATGCAAATGGCCAAATGCTCAACATCTTTTGCCATTACAGAAAAGTAAATCAAAACATTAAGAAATATCAAGTTACTACCTGACACCTACAAGAAAAGCAATGATAAAAAAGACAGACAATAACAAGTGCTGAGAAAGAAGTGGAGTCATTGGAATCTTTGTACACTGTTGGTAGGAATGTAAAATAGTGCAGCCACTATGGGAAACAGTTGAGAATTCCTCAAAAGGTTAAGCACAGAGTTACCATATGACTCGACAGTTCCACTCCTAGGTACCCACCCATGAGAAATGAAAACATACTGTATACAAAACTTATACATGAATGTCCATAACAGCATTATTAATAGCAGCCAAAAAGTGTAAACAATCCAAATGTTCATTAAGTGATGAACGGATAAATAAAAGTGGTATACCCATACAATGGAATATTATTTGGCAATGAAAAGGAATGAAGTTTATGAATTACTAATACATGCTACAACATAGATGAATCTCAAAAAGTGCTCAGTGAAAGAAGCCAGTCACAAAAGACCATATTGTATGACACCATTTATATAAAATGTTCAAAATAGTCAGAACTATAAATAGAGAAAATAGATTAGTGGTTCCCAGGACTGGAGTGGATGCAGGAAGGTTGAGGGTATGGAGGTGTGACTGGTGATAGGTACAAGGTTTCTTTTTGGGGTGTTGAAAATGTTCTAAAATTGGGTAATGGTGATGATTGCGTGACTTTGTAAATATACCAAAAACCAATGAATTGTATGCTTTAAAAAGGCAAAAATTGTGATATGTAAATTATATATTCATAAAGCTGTTAAAAAAAAATGGTATATACCACCAATTGAAGACAAAAGATGGCAGCACAGACTTGAATCTAGTATCTCTGTTTTTTATTACCTTTTAGACTTGTATAAGAACAAGCATATTCTGGTTTATAACTAATGCCACGCATGAGAAATGCATGACAGCTATTCCCATTTTATAGATGAGGCAACGAAGCCTCGAAGTAGTGACTCATTTATAATCATACACCTAGGAAATAACAGGCCCAGACCTAAACCAGGTTTCCTAACTTCTAAGTCCACTTCAAAGTGCCCTTTTTACTGCACCAAAGTCAATCCCAAGGCCACACAGCTTGGCCTTTTTTGACCAAAACTGCACATGCAATTAGCTATAGTCACAAGTTACCATCCTCAACAATAACCGATATTTTTAGACCTTAGTGTAAAGTAAGCAGGGTCTACTACTCAGGATACTGTAAGGGTGTGTATTTGTCTACAAGCCAAAAAGAGACAAAGGGCCAAGGAGTATGCCAATTACCTTTTAAGGAAATTCTCTTACTAAAAGTAAAACAGAGAAAAGAAATACTGAACCATGTTTGCATTCATTGTTCCCAGGCATCAAATAAAGTCACTCTGATTACAGCATTTCTGGTGACATTCCTTTCAAGATGGCCATATAATGATTAGAAATTTCAGAAGCATAAAGAACACCTATTTGTCTAATAAGGCCAATAAAATAAAATAAAGTCAGGCAGATTAGAAATAAAACTAGGTATTTCCATGATGACTGTAGAATATTTGTGTCAGTAAATGAATTTCTGATACATGTGGTTAGCATTTTTAGGAATGTAAAGATAATCATAGGAAAAGATGGTAAAAATGCACACTTAGCTAAACTCAACTTTAGGTATGAGAAATCATAACTACCATATAAAATCCATAGTAGAAATGAAACAGGATTACATCACTGATGATTGCTAATATTAATGGACCAGCGGGGACTATGTTCCCTGAAGCTAAACATGTCAGAGGGGAAAGACATACAATTCAGCTCGAAAAAGCAAAATCCATTAACCATGAAATAGGGAAACAAAAAATCAAACTTTCCATATACCATATCCTACTGGAAAAATATCTATTAGAGAAAAAGACCTCTACTAAACAAAACGTTTTCAATGCAAAACAAATATAAAAATAAATGATTTAAAGTCAAGAAAAATTCCAGAAAATTTATATGGTTGATATTATTTTGGCCATATAGATCCATCAAAGTACCAATATACTTCTTTGAGTGTATTGATCTCAAAAGAAGGCATGTTGATTGGAGTGTACTTAAACACATTTTTAATTTAAAAATTATCATAGAAGCTACCACAGATTTCATGTGAAGCATTCCAAGTTTATGTTTCCATCGTGAAATTACTCTAAACAACATCTAATCTGGAAAAGAAGTCCTAGCCTTTCTAATAGGAAGAGTAAGACAAATCAGAGAGATTTGACCCTCTCAGCCTACTTAAATTTGCTAAGATTTGTAACGGCTTCCAGAACAATCTTTTTAAAATATTACACACCCAAAAGTAAAAGATGACCTGCATCCATTAAAGAGTTATCACATGGCAGAATTCTCAGATGGAAAAGATCAATGCCATTGTCAGCAATCAGAGTAATTAACTATTTCTCCAGTGGTCCAGGGTGATGCAGAAAAGAGGTGGCAAAGCATATATACACAGAGAATTAAACCAGCAAACAGAGGTCTTCTACTGCTTTAATGGGATTAAAGAAATAAATTCCCTGAAAAATGCCATTGGTAATTTGATAGGGAGTGCACAGAATCTGTAGATTGCCTTGGACAGTATAGCAATCTACAGATTCAATGCAATCCCTATCAAATTACCAATGGCATTTTTCACAGAACTAGAACAAAAAAATCTGAAAGTTTGTATGGAGACACAAAAGACCCTGAATAGCCAAAGCAATCTTGAGAAAGAAAAACAGAGCTGGAGGGATCAGGCTCCCTGACTTCAGGCTATACTACAAAGCTACAGTCATCAAAACAGTATGGTACTGACACAAAAACAGAAATATAGATCAATGGAACAGGATAGAGAGCCCAGAAGTAAACCCACACACCTGTGGACACTTAATCTATGACAAAGGAGGGAAGACAATAACAATGGAGGAAAGACAGTCTCTTCAATAAATGGTGCTGGGGAAACTGGACAGCTACATGTAAAAAAATGAAATTACAACATTCTTTAACACCATACACAAAAATAATCTAAAATGGATTAAAGACCTAGATGCAAGACTGGATATTATAAAACTCTTAGAGGGAAACAAAGGCAGAATACTCTTTGACGTAAATTGCAGCAATATCTTTTTTGAGCCGTCTCCTAGAGTAAAGGAAAGAAAAACAAAAGTAAACAAATGGGACCTAATTTAACTCAAAAGCTTTTGCACAGCAAAGGAAACCACAGACAAAACAAAAAGACAACCCGCAGAATGGGAGAAAATATTTGCAAACAATGCGACCAACAGGGTATTAGTCTCCAAAATTTACAAACAGCTCATGCGGCTCAATATCAAAACAAACAAACAAACAAACAACCAATCAAAAAATGGCCAGAAGACCTAAATAGACAGTTCTCCAAAGAAGACATACAGATGGCCAAGAGGAACATGAAAAGATGCTCAACATCACTAATCATCAGGGAAATGCAAATCAAAACTACAATGAGGTATCACCTCACACCAGTCAGAATGGCCATCATCAAAAAATCTACAAATAATAAATGCTGGAGAGGGTGTGGAGAAAAGGGAACTCTCCTACACTGCTGGTGGAAATGTAAATTGGTACAGCCACTATGGGGAACAGTATGGAGGTTCCTTAAAACACTAAAAATAGAGCTATCATATAATCCAGCAATCCCACTACTGGGCACATATCTGGAGAAAAACATGGTTTGAAAGGATACATGCACCCCAATGTTCACTGCTGCGCTGTTTACGGTAGCCAAGACGTGGAAGCAACCTAAATGCCCACTGACAGATGAATGGATAAAGAAGATGTAGTACATATATACAATGGAATGTTACTCAGCCATTAAAAAGAATGAAATAATGCCATTTGCAGCTACATGGATGGACCTGGAGATTATCATACTAAGTGAAGTAAGACAGAGAACGACAAATATCATATGATATCGCTTATATGCGGAATCTAAAAAAAAAATACAAATGAACTTATTTACAAAACAGAAACAGACTTACAGACTTAGAGAACAAACTTATGGTTACTAGGGGGGAAAGGGGGAAGCGATAAATTAGGAGATTGGGATTGACATATACACACTACTATATGTAAAATACATAACTAACAAGGACCTACTGCATAGCACAGGGAACTCTACTCAGTACTCTATAATAACCTAAATGGGAAAAGAATTTGAAAAAGAATAGATACATGTACATGTATAACTGAATCTCTTTGTTGAACACCTGAAACTAACACAGCATTGTTAATCAACTATGCTCCAATGTAAAATAAAAATTTTAAAAAAAGAGAAATTCCAAGATGACTGACACATATAAGCTTTTAAAAAGTTGCTCAACTACTACAAACAATAAAGCATATGTGTGGGAAGCCTCTCTAAGATGATCTCCAGTGATCCCTGCCTGCTGGTATTCAGGTTCTTGTGTAATCACTTCCTCTTAGGTATTAGCTAGACCCGGCAACATGCCACTGATGGGCAGATATGGCAAAAATAATGGGATGTCAATTCCAAGATGGGGTTACAGAAGATTATGATTTCTGCCTTGCACCCTACCGGGCTCTTCTAGCTTGCTCACTTTCATGAAGCCAACTTTCATGTTGTGAGTTGACCTACTGAGAGGCCCACATGACAAAGAACTGAGAGCAGCCTCCAGCCAATGCCAGCAAGGAACTGAAGCCCTTAGTCCAACAACCCACAAGGAACTGAACCCCACCAACAATCATGGCAGTAACTTGGAGGTAGCTCCTCCCCAATCAAGCCTTGAGATGACTGCAGCCTCTGCCAGCACCTTGATGGCAGCTGCATGAGAAACCCTGATCCAGCTGATCCAGTTAAACTGCATCCACATTGTTGACCCACAGAAACTGTGAGACAATAAATGTTGTGGTTTTAAGCCACCAAATGTTTGAGATAATTTGTTACACAGCAAAAAATAACATACAGTATTCAACAAAAATAACACCTTCATGACTTCATCTTTGAATAAATATAGTACTGATTTTAGAATGGAAAGATCCTTGTTTCCATCCCATTCTTATTACCCAATTCCAGAACTTCGGTATCTCTCACATGGACTTGTCTCCTTTCTTCAAGTTTTGTCCCTCTGAATCCATGTGTTACGGGTTTATGTCCCTCAAATATTCCTATGTTGATGTCCTAATCCTCAGAATGTGACCTTATTTGGAAATAAGTTCATTGCAGATGTAATCAATTAAGATGATGTCATACCAGAATAAGTGGGCCCCTAATCAAATATGACTGGTGTTCCTATATAAAGGGGAAATTTGGGCACAGACACGTACACATAGAGAATGACGTCTGAGACCAGAGTTAAGCTGCCACGTGCCAAGGAACTACCAGAAGCTAAGAAAAAGGCTTAAAACAGATCCTTCCCTAGCACCTTCAGAGGGTACCAACACCTTGAACTCAGACTTCTAGCCTCCAGAACTGTGAGATAATAAATTTCTGTTGCTTAAGATATTCAGTTTGTAGTATTTTGTTACAGCAACCCTAGCAAACGAATACATCATCGTCTACACAGCTTGCCAAAAGATATTTATGTGAAATACAAATCTCACCATGTCACTGCATCTATTCATTCATTTATTCAATAAATATTTACTCAGTACCTCCTACATGCCAGGCTCTAAGTTAGTTACTAGACATTCAGTAGCAAACAAGAAATACAGCTGCAACATACACTAACACACAGGGTGTCCTGGTTTTTGAGAAAAGTGGGGCATCGCCAGGTAGAATATTGAAAAATGGTACTCTCTCCTAAAGAATGAATTAACTTAAATATGCTCCTCTTAGAGGAACAATTAGACAAAATACAACATGGGGACGACATCGGTTTTATCTGCGCAGAAGGATTACACTTGGTAAGGGTGTGCCTACTGGATTTTGGCCTGCATTTCCACCCTCTTGGCTGTATGCTTTTGTGAGGAGACAACCTGTACAGTCATTAAAGTCAGACTTGAGTAAAGAACTCTACTTCTCAACCCTCACAGATCTTTCAAATCTTAGTTTCCTTCATGGCTCTCCATCCGTTCTTTGTTGGGGATATACAAGAACCCAGAAGCTCATGCTCAAACATCCCAGACAGGGGTTTGCTGGAGCCAGCTCCTACAATATTGATAGGTCTCAAAGTCCACTGAAGGACCCATAATAGAGAGAAGAATGATAGAATCTTCTAGAGGTATCCAGAAACAGACCACCTCAAGCATGAAATTTCTGTTCTGCATGGCATTTTCTTTGAAAAATATATGCAAATTTTGCATACTACTCTGTGATATATACATTCTTATTTTAATAGAAAAATAATGGGTTTTCCTCTCCAACATCTGAGTCAAACTGATGTTATATCAAGATGTGTTATGCTAATTCTATCGCTTCAACTGAGGAACACTTGACACTATTTGAGAAGCACAGAAAGCAGACTAGAAGGCATCCTGTGATCTGGCCTCAATTGTCTTTCAATGTGAGGCATCAGGGCTTCTACACTGGCCCCAGGCTTTGGAGGACCTTGCTCTTCCTCTTCTCCAGCTGAGTCTCTCCCCAAGGGATGAAGAATCCTTGGAGCCCAGGGGGTGTGACAAGGTGGAGCCCACACATTGCCCCACCCCATAGACAATAGACAATGCTCCAGATACCCAAGGATCCAGAATTCCATGTCCAAACAGCACACACAGTGGTGTTCTGGAACTGGCTCCTAATGGTTCACAAAAGTCCACTGTTAAATTTGCAGAAATTTTGCAAGCTGGATGTTAAACATGGCCATTATTTAACATAAATTACGTAAACTTAAAAAGTTATATTGAAAACAAAGTAAATATTCATTATTTATATTTATTATTTAATAAACATTAAAAACTCCTCACTTTCTAATTATTTCACTATTATTTATGAACTTGAAGTTATTTATTCAAGTTCATTTATTCAAATTACTATGTATGATAGTAATACATACATAGAAATACATACATAGAAGTACAATGGTAGGCTACTGTGCGTCTCTTAATCTGCATTCAGTGACATCATGTTATTAGCCTGAAATTGGCCATGGCAACAGTATTTACACCACAAAAATCAGCAAATGCTATACATCACATCAGGACTTGACTTATTGTCTTCTCAATTCTTTAGGCTTAAGAAACTGCTGAAGAAAATGTTAATAACGTAGATTCAACTTAGAAATGTGTTGTGTCTCTAGCTGTTACACATAGGCATAAAAAATTACAGGAACATCTGTCTAGTATTCAAGAACTATTATATAATTTAGCAAAGAAGTCACCCATGTCATTGAGGAGAGAGTGAAGTTCCACTTCATTGTTTCAGTTTCATCTTACTCATTAACGTAAATAAAAATATCAACCACCATGCATGTAGGGACTATACTCAGAAAGGTAGCTGCTACACATTTACATACCACTAGGCCCAGAAGCCATTTCCAAGGCCAACACTGGACTTTTCTTTGATCCTTCCTCCCAAGAGTGGACCATGCTACCTGGGGGGTGCACCTGTAGGGACAGACTTGCAGCCAGGGGTGTTTACTTGTAGGAAAAGTGCCCCTCATGATGGTTGACCAAGCCAGGAGTGGGAGGACAAAAGGACTGCAGCTGGTCAGACCTCCACATGGGGACTTGGGCATAGCTTCCAATTCTACTCTGACCTTATTCTGCATGGATTAGAGGCAGTCCAGACACCATACCACTCTCTCTGATTGGCTTGCCTTTTGGACGCCAACAGCATCAGACTGCCTGCAATTCTCCACACCCCCAAACCATGTTGTCTTCACCAACAAGCCCTTGCTCGTGTTGCCCACCTGCATGGGAGGCCCCTTTATTTCCATCATCCTATCACCAGAACCTAACCCAAGGGCCTGAAACACAGTAGGACTTGAAAATTTGATTGGAATTAATGAATAAATGAATTTTATGGGTACCAGTGCTTGGTCCATTACTTATTAGTTACGTGGCATTAGTTAAGCTCTTCAGGCTTTAGTTTTCTCAGTAGTGAGGATAAATAAATCTCACCTTGTTGTAAAGATTAAATAAGATATTACATGTGATAAATATAGCAATAACATTTATTAAGCACTTACTTGCTAGGCACTGGGCTTGTTGCTGCACATACACTATCTCATTTTAACTCTAGGAGATAGGTACTATTATTATGCCCATTTTAGAAAGGCAGAAACTGAGGCTTAAGAAGTTTATGTTCACATAATAGGACTCAAATAATAGCTCTTTATGCCTACAAAAGCAATAATATATTTGGGTCAGTGTTTAACTTACAATAAATTCCAATAAAAAGATTATTAAAATATTAATAAAGAAGCAGCCCATATAATCTGCCTATATATTTAGTAAATCTTGTACTGAAAAGCTAATATTAATGAGTCCAATGAAAACAAATTATAAGAAAAGTAATTAATATAGTCAAAGGAGATTAATATGATCCTATTATAAAGCTGGTTTAGACAGACAAGAATAACAATCACAAGGTAAATTTTCAGTGAAAACAACACAATATAAATGATTTACTACAAGTTATAACTAGCTAGGGGTTCTCCAACCACTGGAGAACCACTGGCTGGAGAAGGAGAGAAGGGCTCTCTTCTTTTAGAATCAATGAGCAAGAAGATACTTTAGGAAGTTTAACCCTTTCTTTAGATCCTTTAAGTTTCCCTACATCATATCCTTAATTGTATTAGTCATACTACTTTTTTTTGCTTCAAAAAAACTTACAAGAAAGTATATTAATTAAAAAGAGTACCAATCATCAGACATGAATTACCTTTAACACTGACAACATAAACTCTTGGCACCATAAGCAGGAGGGTACATAAAATTAAATTTAAAGTAACAATAACAATATTGACAATTATACCTGGCCTAAGACAAGAAAACTTGGATTGCTGTTGATCATAGTCAGAATAATGTAAATCTTAATATTTAAATTTTCAAATCAATAGTTACATGGAGAAGTGACTTTCGTTGATTTCTTCTTTGAGTTACTCCTGTTGATATCCCCAATATATGTTATTTAAATAGCATAGTGATTAAGAGCATAGACTCTAGAGCCTGACTGCTTGGATTAGAATCCTGATTCTGACAGTTATTAACTATGTTATATAACCTCCTTGCTCCTCAGTTTGCTCATCTACAAAATGGAGACAGTAATAAAACCCACTTCATGGGATGTTAGTATTATATGTAAAGCACTTGCAATAGTGCCTGGCACATAATAAATGCTATATGGTGGCGATGATTACTAGCATTTTCATTGAAATTAAATAATATCTTGTTATAGACTGTATATTTGTGTTCCCCTTAAAATTCATATGTTGAAATCCTAACCCCTGACATGATGATATTTGGAGTTGGAGCCTTTGGCAGGTAATTAGTTTAGATGAGGTCATGAGGGTGGAACCCCATGATGGGATTAGTGCCTTTATAAGATAAGATTAGAGAGCTAGCTCTCTCTCTCTCTCTCTCTCTCTCTCTCTCTCTTTCTCTCTCTCTCTCTCTCTCTCCCTCTCCCTACCATGTGAGGATATAGGAAGAAGGCCCTCACCAGACACCAAATCTGCCAGTACCTTCATCTTGAACATCCAAGCCTTCAGAACTGTGAGAAATAAATGTTTGTTGTTTAAGCCACCCAGTCTATGGTATTCTATTATAGCAGCCCAGAATGACTAAGACATATCTCAAAGCCCTAGTTGCTACATGGCTGAGTTCAAAAAAATGAAAAAAAAAATCTCTATCTGTGAATCACATCTATGGAACTATATTACATGCCACTATAATGAAGAAAGAAAATCAATGAATGTGTTCTACTTCCTCTATGTCCAACTCCATCTTCTTCTAATGTTAAGAAATACAATAGAACTAACTCTTCCTCAGAGTATTAGCTAAATCTACTTGTAAAATACATAAATTATGCTCCAATGGTGTTATCTTTATTCATTAATTGCCTACTTCACTAGTTAATGAAAATTTAAAAGATTGCTTCTTCCAATTCCACATCTCAATCACTTACACGAACCATATTCTCTTCTTTTTTGCTTTCTTTAGAAGCTAGAGTGCTCTCAAAGATATTATTTTGGGAGAAATACACTTTTTCAGTAGATACAGGGAACTTTCTCCTCTTGAAAACCTATTCTGTTCTCTGAGAGTTGAAAACACAGAAAATTAGCTTGGCATACACATCTAAAAAGAAATGATTAGTTGAGAACTAAAACAAGTAGAATTTAGCTCTGGTAGAATTAACTTGTTTCACTATGCCATACTTCTCAAGTATTTTCCAATCTAAGAAAAAGGTTATATCCCCAGTTTTCTTTAAATTATTATATAATGATGCAAATAAGTGAATAGAATCAAAATGTAACAATAAAACACGCTAAAAATTTAGGAAGACAAATATCAAATATTGGCAATTCTTTCTCTAAATGAGCTCCAATTTTATTTCAAATAGCTCTAGATCCACAGAAATTTGGGAGTTTTTAAGGTCCTTTCTTATTTAAATCTTGAACACTGATTTTGAATTGTTTCAATACTTTCTACCACTTATCTATTTCCTGTTGTTTTGTAGCTTACCACTTCCACAGACTAGTTCTTCCAAAACATTTTTCAAATATTTTCTCCTTCTGAACATATACCCATAACTTACCAGCTCAGGATTTTCAAGAAGTACAATATTTTGTTTGTTTTTAGGAGATTCTTTTAGAACTGCCTTTGTAAACTTCAGATTCATGTTTTACTAATGGATATTATTTGTCCGTAGTTTTTAAATCTTGTTGACTCTACCTTCAAAATAGCTTTTTAATACTGCCTCTTGGCTCCATCCTTATTGGTATCTCTAAATCCAGCCCCTCACCACTTCTCATCTAGATCAATGCACTAATTTTAGAACTCTCTCTGATTCCAATCTTAGCTTCTTCCTATTCAGCTAATTCTGAAGGTTTTAAAACACTTTTCCAAGATGAAAATATTTGATATGATCATTTTCTCCAACGTCAGGCCAATTTCTTTTTTACCCGATGCCATAGTTTACCTTAGTGTTCACTCTTGGTGTTGTATATACTATGGATTTTGACAAATGCATAATGACATATATCCATCATTATAATACCATACAGAACATTTCTACTTCCTTAAAAATCCTCTGTGCTCTGCCTGTTCATTTCTCCTCACTGCCCGCTGCCAGCCCTTAGCAACCACTGATCTTTTTATTGTCTCCATGTTTTTTTTTTTTTTTCCAGAATATCATATAGTTGGAATCATACAGCATGTAGCCTTTTCAGATTGGCTTCTTTCACTTAGAAATATGCATTTAAGATTCCTCCATGTCTTTTCATGGCTAGATAGCTCATTTCTTTTTAGTGCTGAATAATATCCCATTGTCTGGAGATACTACAATTTATTTATCTATTCACCTACTGAAGGACATCTTAGTTGCTTCCAGGTTTTGGCCATTATGAATAAGCGTAAGGCTAACTTTAAAAGAGAAAAAGTTTAAAGGCTTTTCCCTCTTTAAAGAACTCAAACTGTGTTGATTGTTCAATCCTGGCATTCTTAGAGAAAAAAAACTGTGCATTACTATTCTCCTTCTGTTAGTATCTCTTTCTAAAGAGATGCTGTAGGTTCACAAAATTCATTTAGAATACATCTTCCTCATAGGACATGAGTTATATCACCATAAGCAGCAGCAGCTGCATCTTCATCATCATCTGCTACTTAATATATTTATGGCACATCATTGTTTGCCAAGGGCTTTACATACATCAACCACTCAGTCCTCCTTAGAGACTTGTGAAGCAGAAGAAATTTATCCTCAGTATAAACAGGTGACTTGGGCAAAGTCATATAACTAGTACATGGTAGATCCAAAGCTAGAACCTACACTCTCCAACTCCCTTGACCCGCTACTTCTGTCACCTTCACACACTGATACTCAAATATTTTCTTTCCTCTGCTTTCAATAATTCCAAATTCTGAAGTTCAGTGTAGCTATTAAGCATCTGTTTCTTCACTGTCCTTGAATTATTTGAAATTTACCAGGTAAGTGCCACAAGTAGGAAATACCCGACTGAAGAAGTCACAATCTGTCTACAAAATCAATCAGGATTTTTTGCATAACTGCCAAAAAGAAAAGCAATCTTCACCACCATCCTTCATTAGAAAACAACAGGATTTTTGCCTGAGGCAAGATGGTAGAATACAGCCCCAAACTGGCCACAAAAAGCTTCAGAGGAAAGAGATGGCATCCATCGCATAAATAAGTATAGCGAAGAAAAAGAAAATGCATTCCTTTCCAACACTCTGTGTGAAAACAGAAGTAGGCACAGTGACACGTATTCAAAAAGTCATCTGAAACATATTTTTAAGTTCCAATTAGCAGAAAATTCCTGCAAATCCGAAATTTCTACAAGTTATTTTTTTCTGGGATCTGTTTGAGGATTTATTTGCTTTCGTTGATATGTTTTCACAGATCTCAAGTTCCTCCCTAAAAGAGTTGTTAGTATCATGCTTAGCCACAGCCAAGTGCATGCAGCAGGAAAACGGCGTTATTTATCCACCTTACTACATTTAAACGTTTGCACTGGGCTGACAATAAAAACATAATAATAATGTCAATGTAACTTTCAGTTATGCATATTAGGAACATCATGTAAAACCAGGCAGGCAGCAGTGAACCTAAACCAGCCAAAGACCATAAGCAGGAACTCTTCTAAGTCCAGCTGTTTAGGAATAATGCACATAAATCACAGAGCAAGCAAAGGGGAATAGAATGCATTTCAGGCTTGGCTTGGAGGAAAAGACATATGAGACACACTCAGGAAAACTAAATTTGTACAGTCTAGAGAATGAGCTTCAAGGAGGGAACCTGATCATAATCTATAAATACCACCAAGGTAACACCATAAATAATTAAGAAGAAGAACTATTCGTTGTCTCTGAAGGAGGTCTGAAAATGAAGCTTTAGATTTACATCTCCCTTCCTTTCTTCATGGCATCAAAACATGTTTGTAGTGAGAGCCCTTTGCTCTTGCCTGGGATGTACTGGGACAGAGCACTAGACAGGTGGGTGCCTGTAGCTAGTCTGCCCTGCCTGAGAAGAGCGACTAACTCTCTCTCTCTCCAGCCAGGCAGCTCAGACCTGCCCGAAAAGAGCAACTGCAGGAGCAGGATAGAACCTCTCTCAGCACATGCCTCTGCCACTCCAAAGTGAGAGCATCCACACTCTTCTAAAACTCAGAGAACTGGGCTACATGTATTTTAAATATTTATTGTTGCATCTGTTTGCTCAAATGCATGTTTACCATGTGCTAGGACAGTACTTCTCAACCCAAGTGCATACAAATCACTCAGGGGTTTCCTTAAATGCAGGTTCTCATTTAGTAGGTCCAGGATGAGATTCTGCATTTCTAACATGCTTACAGGTAATGCTGATGCTGCTTTGAGTAGCAAGGGGTTAAGATCTCAGAGTCCCTTGGTGTAGACAGACGCAGCAATAACTAACATACAGTATGGTAACATGCAATAGGCACCTAACCCAGCCTGAGAGACACAGAACAAACAAGCTTCCTGAAGAGGGCAATCCTTGAGCTGAGTCTAGAAGATATTAGTGAGATTAAATATCAGGAAAGAGCACCCAGGAAATTCTCATGATCTTCATTCATAGATAATTAACACAGATAGTTTGAGGACCAGGAGAGATTCTATTAGCTGCTGATTCTCTTGGGTTGGCCTATAAGATTTTACAGTGTTTTAACCTAAGACAGTGTGGAGTAGAAATAGCATAGGTTTTTGAGTCAAATAGCCTCTCTGAATTTCAGTTTCCCTATGTAAAAGAAGTATAATAAAACCTGCCTCCAGGGTTTTAGAGGAGATAACAAATATAAGTTCTTAACAAATGTTAAAACTCTTTTCCCCTTTTACTGACACCTAAAATAAACTGCATTTCCAGAGTCACTATAAATGCTTTTTCCCCACATTCTACGTAACTGTTTCCATTCCTGACTACACTAAATGTGCTTATGTCTAAGGAAAATCACATTGAATTTACGAATTTTGCTCCTTTTTTTAATGTGTTAAGTGTATTATCCCACTTGCTCACTCAGCATTTTAAAAATAATTTCTCATGAATCTATTCTTTAACAGAAATAAAGATATGGCAATCGTACACCCTGGGTTTTTCAAGGCAGCTCTGATTTCAAATAGTCTGCCCACTCATCAAACAATCGTCTCCAATTTTTGGCTTCAAAATATGGTCACCAGAGATATAAAACAGAATATTCTGAATGTATTAAATTTTTTTAATTCAATAAGCTCAATTTGATAAATGTCTATTTTTACATGCCTACATGTGAGACTCTCTGGGGCAAGCCCACATGGTTATGACACTGTCCCTGCCCTCCAGTTGTTCACACTCTAGCGTGTGATTGTGTATGTGCAGGGCAGTGGCTAGCAGGAGGTGGGAGAAGGTCTATATGATATATGCACACCCAAGTACATGCACCCAAGGCTGGTGTTTACTGCCAAGTCACTTGCTTGTTTTAATGTCTATCTTCTTTACCTCTCTGGCCCATAAAAGAAAAGACTGAAATAATAGATGCTTAAATGCCAAAGTAATTTCTAATATCATATATGTGTGCCCCGTGGTTCCTTTGAACTTAATGTCTGCAGCTCAAAGGCTAAGCTTTCCTAAAATAGCTACAAAATGGCATGTAAGGGCTGTACAGTACTAATAGGGTCTACTCCCTGAAATCTCTTGACAAGACATGGAATTTGCCCCCAAGAGAACATAAAGAAAATGCTCTGTGATTGGCAAGCTCCTAAGGAATGTGTGATCACCATAAACTAGAATTCAGGTGGGAGTGGATTTGGAAAATACACTGTTCTTGTTCCTGTTCTATCTTGAAGAATACGATCGAACCCTATAGCTACTATTTAAATCATTTTTACTGAAGAAATTTTCTGGCAAGAAAGGAAAAATCTACAAATGAGCAAAGTATCGACTATGGCAATTATGATGATGAATGATTTGCTGAACAATATATTACATAGAGACTTTTGCTCCCTGTGAGCACTGTAATGCCATTATTTTACACCGTGCCCCTTGAAATACAATTCTAGCAGCAGAAGCCACTGCTGCTTTTCTCTTTACACTTTAAAATAATTAAAAGAAGAGAGAGTAATTAGGAAAGCCATTCAGAGGACTCTCAATAAACCTAAAATTATACCCATTCCACTAACTATAGAAAATCAAAGGTTGATTTTAACCCCCAAATAGCTGGACCATAAAACATCACTTCTTTCCATGCACTGTCACTTAAATTTGAATTTTACAGTGTAATAATGCTTTTTTTAAAAAAAAAAACCTATGTTTCTTGAGCAACAAAATTTCCAATAGGAAGTCTATCCACCCCAGGAAAAAAGTACGCAGATGACCAAGATCCAAAGTAACACTTCATCTCAATTCCAAACCCAAATCACTAACTCGGTCTGGTGTGTTGATATTTTTGTCCCCATTTCCATCTTCAGAAGTGTATTTCCATCTTCAGGCTACATAGGCAAGAGGCTCAAACAAGATTTACTAAAGGCACAGGCATGCATTACTGACCTAATACACACCTAATCATCGAGGTTTGTGAACTTCCACCTACTGGGTCCCTTCAGCCCATGTTTATCCATTTTTAATGCATAGAAAAAGAACTCTTCAGTAGTGCAGAGCTATTATTTTAATCCCATTACTGTCACAAATTCTTCACAATATCTCCCCAAACCACCTTCTTTTCTAAAACTAGACCTCAATTATCTTCACCTGGATTATCACTCTCTCCAATTTCAAATTCCTAATTTTTAACATTTCCATATTCAGGCAACCTTCAAATCTGCTAAAAGCAGCTTCCTTTACAGCTTTTATTCTGGCTTTAGATCTCATAGTAAGACATGAATACATATTGGTAAACACTCAGAAACAACCTATATTTTCTGATTTAATTTTTATTAGTTTCTCCACCATTTGAACAATCCATCAGTCCTCACTGGGCATCATCATAGTGCTTGGCCCTGAGTTAGGAGCTGAAGAAGAGATAAACAGGTAACGAGTATCCTCCCCATTACTAGAGACATTTAATCAAGCACCTAACAACCATTAGTCAGGGATTTAACGTCCTTTGCCTTTTCATATGTTCTTATTTACTTTGATCATTCCAGAAAATGTATTCATCTTCTCCTAAATCAGACTACCCTTCACAGACAGTAATTTCAGTGAATGAGAAGAACAGGGCAAAGTGTTAAAAGCTGAACTGCCTAGTGCTTCTCAAACGTTAATGTCCACATAAATTGCCTGGGAGTCTTGTTTAAATGTAGATTCTGACTCAGTACATCTAGGCTGGGCCTGAGACTATGTGTATCTAACAAGCTCCCAGATGATGCCTGATGCCGCTGCTGCTAGAGCACTGAGTAGCAAGGGGCTCCACTGGAAGGTCTCTGAGTGCAGTGTCTTGTCTGTCTTTCAGCCTCACTCTAGACCAGTGCCTAGCCTGCTACCTAGCATGTAGTAAATGCTCAGCAGCTATCGTCGCAATAAATAATTAGTTGAGGAAGAGACATAATTAAAGAAGAAGAAAAGAATATAGGAAAGGAGTTCATTCATCTCAACTCAATTTTTCTCTTGTATACAGTTCGTCAAATCATTGTTAAACCCAACGTCACATCCTGGCCATCAAACTGATCCATATTTGACTCATCGCCCCTATCCCTCTGCTTTTTCCTGCACACCTTCCCCTCAGACTGGGCCATTTTCCCCACTGCAGGTACATAAATGCATGCCCATCTTATAGAGTTCCCCATAACCTGTTCCCCTTTATGGTTGCATGAACCTAGGGCCACCAGCCTCTTCAGCTCAAGGTCCACCTCTTCCATGAAGCTCTGCCCAGCTTCCTCAGCCACCTTCCGGCAAGTCTGCACCTCACAGTTCATTTTGGACGTTGGAAGTAAAGCAAAATGACACATGAGCACCTCCACAGCAGAGATAATGCGTCATTCTGAGGACAAAGTGACGAAATGTCCTTATATCAGAGTAAAATTCACTGAGAGAGGTGTCTTACATTTGCACGGTCCCTGCTAAGTAAATAAAGAATATTAATCGTCTTCAGAGGCTTTTTCCATTCTTTACCTGGGACACAGAAACAAGTGAAAAATTTGAGTCAAGCTATATGTAAAGACAAGACATCCGGACGTGCTGTGGTATGATGGTCAGAGCATGGGTTTTGGAAAACAAAACCCGGGTGTAAATCCTGGCGCCATCACTGTTATATCACTGTTATATCTATGGCTTTGGCCAAGTCTTCTGGCTTGTGGGAGCCCAAAGCTCCACATTTAAAGGGGAGAAATGATACCCAATTATATGTTTGTAAAGATGAAATGAGATAATAGATGTGAACTGTTTAGTCAAGTGCCTGGCACACAGTAGGTGCCCAAAGTTTGCTACTGTGGCCATTTCCACAGAGAGTTTTATATAGGCTCTCGTTCTCAAAACATGGTTCACAGAGGCAGCAGCAAAAATCATCCAGGAACTTGTTAGAAATGCAAATTCTCAGGCCCCACCCCTGACTTCCTGAATTAGAAACTCTGGGAGTGGTGCCCAGGAATCTGTGTTTTAACAAGCCCTCCTGATGAATCAGATGCTCACTAAGTTTGAGAAGCACTGTTCTAAAGATTAAAGGAACTGTAGGTGTAAACCACCTAAGCTTAGTGTTAGGCACAAGAGGAGATACTAAATGGTTCCTATCATTTTTAATAGGGTATGATTTTTGCTCGAAAAGTGCTTTTATTCTACCTCCTAACACTAACATGTCTTGCGCCAGTGTGTTGAACTACCTAGCCATTTCAGTAACAGTTCTGCCTAATTGCCAAGCGTTGAGAGTGCCCCAAACTGCTGCTCACAAACTATTTAATTGCTTATCCAATTGCCTACCTAGAAACCCCCGTGGGTCTAATTACCAGTGGCTGACCCCTGGCTGGCGGAGCAGGACTGGGAGCTCTCCCATCGCCTGGGAGAACAGCACTGGAGGCTGAGCGCTGAGCTGCGCCCCCCAGCTCTGAGCTACTCCCAGGACCAACTACATGCAGGATTCTGAACTGCTTTGCCTTTTTTAAGCTTTGATGTTGGTTTCCTATTTTTCTTTGCTTTTATTTTTTGAGAACTGGGGGGGCAGGGGTGGGGGAGAGTTGCTTTTGTTTCCTTAACTGCAGAACAGTCAAACTTTTCCATAAAAACTGTGTATTGCTCAAGGCCAGACAGTTAGGCAGCTGGGGCATTTTGGGCACTGCCTGTTACCGATTTTATTTCCTTTTCACTGCACTTGCAAGCAAGTCATTTATCTTTAAGTTAGCGAGCAAGAAATGGGAAAGAAAAGAAATATGTTTTATTTAAAGCAGTGCTTGGGGCTAGTCTTGATGAGGGAAATGGGCACTGCCTACTCTGAGTTCATTTTTATTACACTGCACTGACAGCTAAACCATTTCTCTTTGTTGGAATCCCACTTTCATCTCTCTGCTTTCCTTATGTGTCTCTTGCTTCCCCCACTCCCACCCCTCCTGTGGTACCAGTGTTCTTGAATTTTGAAGATGAAAAACTGGTAGAATCCAAGACAAATGATTCCTTTGGGTAACAAGCCCCAAGATTACCCGTTTCCTCTCTGAGGGAGCTAGCATGGGATAAGTAAGCCATCATTTCATGGTATAAACCAGAGAAGAGCCTTTTTGTCCATCCAAATAGTCTAAACAATAATCAAAGAAAATATTCTACTCCCACCATGTATTCTTCTTTAAAATGGAGATACATGATTCTGCCATCTATCAATGCAGCCTGTACTGTAATAGTGAAACAAAATTGAAATAAGCCAGAAATTTCCTCAAAAACCAAAGATATCAATGTTCTTTAAGAAGTTCCACTTGCTTGCTTTTAAAATATGGGACAGCACCCACTTCAAAAACTTGATAGAAAAAGGTATCGCATTACCAATAGGAAGGGGAAAAAAATGGGTTCAACCATTTACTATCACTATAGTAATTCTCTGATTTCCCATGATTTGCACTAGATATACCTAATTCATGTCTCCAAATAAAATCAGATTTTCCTGTAGCCTAAATCTTGTTTTAAAATTGTTGAGTTTGTTGTCAACTATATAAACATTTAAGGATTGGTTTATCTGAAGTGGATGAACTCCACCAACACTTTATTTAATATCAAAAATAAGAATATACCTTTAATGCTCCGATAATGCCCTCTGCTTGGTTTATCACATTAGACAGTGTATGATAAACACTGGTTTTCTTATCTGTCTCCTAATCAGGTGACTATGAGCTGGGAAGCATGCACTATAACGTGAGTCTAGCAAAAGTTAAGAATATGGCAAACTCTCCATAGGTATGTTTGTAATGAAGTGAATGAATAAGAAGTCCATAAAACTTTGAAACTATTTCTTGTATATTTATACAGACCTATTTTCAATGACATCAGACAAATGAGACCAGATAAAAATGGGAATGCCAGAAGGATAAGTCATTATACAGAAGCTTATGTGATTTAGCTGCTAAAATAAACTAGATATTATAGGATAAGCTAAAACAAATAATAAATTATTTACTCAACTAGATTATGTCAATTAGGAAAATCCTTTGAAATTATGCCACCAGAAAACTAACAGTATGACAGGGCAAAGAAAGTTAGCAACAAAGAAACTTTTCCTCACTGTTAAATTATTTCACTCCATATAAAGTTAAATCTTTTCATTTTAAACCATTTCAGCAAAATTTTTTCTGGCTCAGTTGGTTTATGATGCAAGTATACTATAGTTTCTCTCTAAAATATAGTATGGTGGAAATGTACTAAAATCTCAGAAGTATCTAGAATAAAGATGATCTGCATGCTGCCCCCCAAGGCCCCCCAAATCTTAAAAACACAAATCGCTTTCCTATTTTATCTTCCTAAAACCATGATGAGTTAAATCATCGATAATCCAAAGGTGAACGTAAGAATATCTCTATCTTTAGACTTATGAACAAGCTTTTAAAAAGAAAATCAGTAGACAATGTGAACACTGTTTATGAAAAGAATGTCGATCAAACTTAAATTTGAACCATTAAATTGTAGTAAGATGACCTACCACAAAAAATAAATTCCAAATTACGCAATTACTTATAATGTGTCCGTAACACTCAGCTTCTGTCTTAACTGTCCCTGAACGCCTCACCCACCGTATCAATGCCTGTCAATGTAGAGATCTAATTTTAGTATGTGTCAGTACACAGCAAAACGGAAGTACACCAAGCTAGCATCAAACTCAGAATGTACTTTTGGGGACTCAGATCTAAATATTTTGACTTTCGTTGATATAGTTCATAACCTGACATTGTTTAAACCCGGTAAGCCAGGTTTTTCTCTCTGATACCCCTGGGCCATTTACAATGTTTGTCAGTATGCAAAAACCAGAGGGACTGGTGTTGATTAGGTAAAAGCCAAGCAAGGACAATTACTGAAACTGGGCTGACTGCCCTGTACACACTCCTAGTGAGAAAACTGAGGAGCAAATGTGTAAGTGAGAGACCAATGACAAAACGAAGTCTTAGCAGAAAAAATTCCCACAGCAATCTTTTGAAAGTCAAAGCTAGTTCTTTTATATTTCCAGTCTGATATGTAATCAAATAGCTTAGGTGTTAATTTTATGCTACACCTTTTTTTCTCTTTTAAAATTAATCCCATAAAAGAGAACAACTGCTAAGAGGTAGTTTCATCTGGGATTTAAGGAGCTTCAAATGAAAAAAAAAAAAAAATTGTTCAAGTCTGCAAGCAGAAAAATAAATAAATAAATCACCCCTAAAATGATATAGAACATCTCTTCATTGTGGTCTCAGAGCAGTTTCCTCTATTGACAATGTCACTGTGAATACTATGTTGAATTATGAAAAGAAATCTCTATCGTCAGTCTGGTGATTCAATGTTTTCTACTAAATGATCCATTAAATCGTAATGATGTCCCAAATATGAATAGTTTTAGACCATTATGGACCTAACCTAAGTATTTTAACCAGGAAGAAGACTTAATGATGTGAGAAAGAACATTTATTCATTTATTCATTCATTCATTGGCTCATTTTCTCACCCACTACTTATTAATTTGGGAAATCTACACCAGACTCCTATGACTGCCCAGCCCTCAGGTCTCAACCCTATGTCCCATTTTCTCTGTAGAAGTCCTAATATGAATTAAGGCGTTATAAGGAAGGGATCCCCCACTCAGATTTCATTCTCACTAATTAGAGTTCCTGTCCCATGTCTCCATCCTCTGCGCCCTTCCTTCTCACTGGACAGGTCAGCTCAAGCCATTTTATGAAATAACCTTCAGTTTGTACAAAAAAAACATGAGTAAGATAAAAGTCCTCACAAAGAGTATCCCCCAAAATCAAAATCTGTTAATAGAACTTATTTTTTTCTCTAGTCTATAAATGTATGCTTAAAGGAATAAAACTTAGAATCATAAAATCAAAGAACTTTAGAGCTTACCAGGATAGACACAAAGCTAGAGATATGTAATAATCTAAGCCGGAGTTTCCAGATAAGGGTCGCAAGGTTGCTGCCGCTCTTTCTCAGTGTATTCACCATTTAGTCAAAGTGAGAAAAGTCAGAGCAACGTGCCAAGTTATCACAAAGCTTCATTTGTTCAATGTGAAAAATTGTCTGTCATTCTGAGAGTGCAGTTCCTACTTTTTTGGTGTTAAAATACACTCTTTGATGAGATGAAGGCAGTAAGGATGTTGGTTTGCTGGGGGAAGAGATCCTTGTGTTTACTCGGAAGGTTAAAAGTTAGGAAACTTGTGCTGGTCCAGGATATTGGTTTCTTCATTTTTCTGTTATGAATCCCCTAAGCTTAAATTTTATTTAATCCAAACATTATTATTTTATAGATGAAGGCTGGTGAGATAAAGAAACCAGAACACAGTAACATAAAGTGCCAGGAGGGGACATAGGATTAGTGTCTTGACAAGTCAGTGCCTTTTGCTTTTGAACTGTATAGGTGTTCTTTAAAAATAATAATAACAAAAGAAAGAATATCTTCCCCATAACATGGAACGGTTGGTGGTTAAGAAGAAAGCAGAAACCTCTCCAAAGGTTCTAGTTGCTCTGTCTCTGTGTGCTAATTGTTAACAATGTCAACTACTTAGAGAACTGGATTGAGAATTGTTTTGAGTGGTCTACAAGAATAAGACTCACCCACATGGCCACAAACAAATTGGCAAGTTACTTGATCGAATACACTACATCAAATGCTTGGTTTACAGTCCCATAAACCAAGAATCAAATTTTGTGTAGAAGCAAAGTGAATTGCACAACAGGTAGTTATCCAGTTAATTGAACCAAAAAGCCCCAAACCTACTATTAAAAAAAGAACTGGCTAGCTGTATTGTCAATTTAACTAAATAATTCCTCATTTTAAAGTAATTAAACTCTGGAGGAGCTACAAGATGGTGGAAGAGTAAGACACAGAGATCACCTTCCTCCCCACAAATACATCAGAAATACATCTACATGTGGAACAACTCCTACAGCACACCTACTGAACGCTGGCAGAAGACCTCAGACTTCCCAAAAGGCAAGAAACTCCCCACGTACCTGGGTAGGGTAAAAGAAAAAAGAAAAAACAGAGACAAAAGAATCGGGACGGACCCGCACCAGTGGGAGGCAGCTGTGAAGGAGGAAAGGTTTCCACACACTAGGAAGCACCTTCGTGGGCAGAGACTGCGGGTGGCGGAGGGGGGAACCTTCAGAGCCGCGGAGGACAGCGCAGCAACAGGGGTGCTGAGGGGAAAGCGGAGAGATTCCCGCACAGAGGATCAGTGCCGACCAGCACTCACCAGCCCGAGAGGCTTGTCTGCTCCCCCGCCGGGGCGGGCGGGGGCTGGGAGCTGAGGCTCGGACTTCGGTCGGATGGCAGGGAGAGGACTGGGGTTGGCGGCGTAAACACAGCCTGAAGGGGTTAGTGCACCACGGGTAGCCGGGAGGGAGTCCGGGAAAAAGTCTGGAGCTGCCGAACAGGCAAGAGACTTTTCTTACCTCTATGTTTCCTGGTGCGTGAGGAGAGGGGATTAAGAGCGCCGCCTAAACGAGCTCCAGAGAGGGGAGCGAGCCGCGGCTGTCAGCGTGGACACCAGAAACGGGCATGAGATGCTAAGGCTGCTGCTGCCGCCACCAAGAAGCCTGTGTGCGAGCACAGGTCACTGTCCACACCGCCCCTTCTGGGAGCCTGTGCAGCCCGCCACTGCCAGGGTCCCGTGATCCAGGGACAACTTTCCCGGAAGAACGCACGGCGCGCCTCAGGCTGCTGCAACGTCACGCCGGCCTCTGCCGCCGCAGGCTCGCCCCGCCTCCTCTGTACCCCTCCCTCCCCGCGGCCTGGGTGAGCCAGAGCCCCCGAAGCAGCTGCTCCTTTAACCCGGTTCTGTCTGGGCGGGGAACAGACGCCCTCAGACGACCTACACGCAGAGGCGGGTCCAAATCCAAAGCTGAACCCCCGGAGCTGTGCGAACAAAGAAGAGAAAGGGAGATCCCGCCCAGCAGCCTCAGGAGCAGCGGATTAAATCTCCACAATCAACTTGATGTACCCTGCATCTGTGGAATACCTGAATAGACAACGAATCATCCCAAATTGAGGAGGTGGACTTTGGGAGCAAGATATATTATTTTTTCCCCTTTTCCTCTTTTTGTGAGTGTGTATGTGTATGCTTCTGTGTGTGATTTTCTCTGTATAGCTTTGTTTTTACCATTTGCCCTAGGGTTCTGTCTGTCCGTTTTTTTGTTTGTATTTTATTTTACTTTATTTTATTAAATCTCCTTCCTTCCTTCCTTCCTTCCTTCCTTCCTTCCTTCCTTCCTTCCTTCCTTCCTTTCTCTTTCTTTCTTTCTTTCTTTCTTTCTTTCTTTCTTTCTTTCTTTCTTTCTTTCTTTCTTTCTTTCTTTCTTTCTTTCTTTCTTTCTTTCTTTCTTTCTTTCTTTCTTTTTCTCCCTTTTATTCTGAGCCGTGTGGAGGACAGGCTCTTGGTGCTCCAGCCAGGCGTCAGGGCTGTGCCTCTGAGGTGGGAGAGACAATTTCAGGACACTGGTCCACAAGAGACATCCCAGCTCCACGTAATATCAAATGGCGAAAATCTCCCAGAGATCTCCATCTCAACGCCAAGACCCAGCTCCACCCAGCAAGCTACAGTGCTGGACACCCTATGCCAAACAACTAGCAAGACAGGAACACAACCCCATCCATTGGCACAGAGGCTGCCTAAAATCATAATAAGGCCACAGACACCCCAAAACACACCACCAGACATGGACCTGCCCACCAGAAAGACAAGACCCAGCCTCATCCACCAGCACACGGGCACTGGTCCCCTCCACCAGGAAGCCTACACAACACACTGAACCAACCTTAGCCACTGGGGACAGACACCAAAAACAACGGGAACTACAAACCTGCAGCCTGTGAAAAGGAGACCCCAAACACAGTAAGTTAAGCAAAATGAGAAGACAGAGAAACACACAGCAGATGAAGGAGCAAGGCAAAAACCCACCAGACCTAACAAATGAAGAGGAAATAGGAAATAGGCAGTCTACCTGAAAAAGAATTCAGAGTAATGATAGTAAAGATGATCCAAAATCTTGGAAATAGAATGGAGAAAATACAAGAAATGTTTAACAAAGACCTAGAGAACTAAACAGCAAACAAACAGAGATGAACAACACAATAAGTGAAATTAAATATTCTCTAGAAGGGATCAATAGCAGAATAACTGAGGCAGAAGAACGGATAAGTGACCTGGAAGATAAAATAGTGGAAATAACTACTGCAGAGCACAATAAAGAAAAAAGAATGAAAAGAATTGAGGACAGTCTCAGAGACCTCTGGGACAATACTAAACGCACCAACATTTGAATTATTAGGGGTCCCAGAAGAAGGAGAGAAAAAGAAAGGGACTGAGAAAATATTTGAAGAGATTATAGTTGAAAGCTTCCCTAATATGGGAAAGGAAATAGTTAAGCAAGTCCAGGAAACACAGAGAGTCCCATATAGGACAAATCCAAGGAGAAACACGCCAACACACGTATTAATCAAACTATAAAAAATTAAATACAAAGAACAAATATTAAAAGCAGCAAGGGAAAAACAACAAGTAACACAGCAGGGAATCCCCATAAGGTTAACAGCTGATCTTTCAGCAGAAACTCTGCAAGCCAGAAGGGAGTGGCAGGACATATTTAAAGTGATGAAAGGGAAAAACCTACAACCAAGAAGACTCTACCCAGCAAGGATCTCATTCAGACTTGATGGAGAAGTTAAAAGCTTTACAGACAAGCAAAAGCTAAAAGAATTCACCACCACCAAACCAGCTTTACAACAAATGCTAAAGGAACTTCTCTAGGCAGGAAACACAAGAGAAGGAAAAGACCTACAATAGTAAACCCAAAACAATTAAGAAAATGGTAAAAGGAACATAGGTATCGATAATTACCTTAAATGTAAATGGATTAAATGCTCCAACCAAAAGACATAGACTGGCTGAATGGACACAAAAACAAGACCCGTATATATGCTGTCTACAAGAGACCCACTTCAGACCTAGGGACATATACAGACTGAAAGTGAGGAGATGGAAAAAGGTATTCCATGCAAATGGAAATCAAAAGACAGCTGGAGTAGCAATTCTCATATCAGACAAAATAGACCTTAAAACAAAGCCTATTACAAGAGACAAAGAAGGACACTACATAACGATCAAGGGATCAATCCAAGAAGAAGATATGACAATTGTAAATATTTATGCACCCAACATAGGAGCACCTCGATACATAGGGCAAATACTAACAGCCATAAAAAGGGAAATCGACAGTAACACAGTCATAGTAGGGGACTTTCACACTCCACTTTCACCAATGGACAGATCATCCAAAATGAAAATAAATAAGACACAAGCTTTAAATGATACATTAAACAAGATGGACTTAATTGATATTTATAGGACATTCTATCCAAAAACAACAGACTACACATTCTTCTCAAGCACTCATGGAACATTCTCCAGGATAGATCATATCTTGGGTCACAAATCAAGCCTTGGTAAATTTAAGAAAATTGAAATCATATCAAGTATCTTTTCCGACCACAACGCTATGAGACTAGATATCAATTACAGGGAAAGATCTGTAAAAAATACAAACACATGGAGGCTAAACAACACACTACTTAATAACCAAGAGAACACTGAAGAAATCAAAGAGCAAGTCAAAAAATATCTAGAAACAAATGACAATGAAAACACAATGACCCAAAACCTATGGGATGCAGCAAAAGCAGTTTTAAGAGGGAAGTTTATAGCTATACAGGCCTACATTAAGAAACAAGAAACATCTCTAATAAACAACCTAACCTTACACCTAAAGCAATTAGAGAAAGAAAACAAAAAAGCCACAAAGTTAGCAAAAGGAAAGAAATCTTAAAGTTCAGTTCAGAAATAAATGAAAAAGAAATGAAGAAAACGAGAGCAAAGATCAATAAAACTAAAAGCTGGTTCTTTGAGAAGAAAAACAAAATTGATAAACCATTAGCCATACTTATCAAGAAAAAAGGGAGAAGACGCAAATCAATAGAAATACAAATGAAAAAGCAGAAGTAACAACTGACACTGCAGAAATGCAAAGGATAATGACAGATTACTACAAGCAACTATATGCCAATAAAATGGACAACCTAGAAGAAATGGACAAATTCTTAGAAATGCACAACCTGGCAAGACTGAACCAGGAAGAAATAGAAAATACGAACAGACCAATCACAAACACTGAAATTGAAACTGTGATTAAAAATCTTCCAACAAACAAAAGCCCAGGACCAGATGGCTTCACAGGCGAATTCTACCAAACATTTAGAGAAGAGCTAACACCTATCCTTCTCAAACTCTTCCAAAATGTAGCAGAGGGAGGAACACTCTGAAACTCATTCTACAAGGCCACCATCACTCTGATACCAAAACCAGACAAAATGTAACAAAGAAAGAAAACTACAGGCCAATATCACTGATGAACATAGATGCAAAAATCCTCAACAAAATACTAGCAAACAGAATCCAACAGCACATTAAAAGGATCATACATTATGATCAAGTGGGGTTTATCCCAGGAATACAAGGATTCTTCAATATATGCAAATCAATCAACGTGCTACACTTTATTAACAAATTGAAGGAGAAAAACCATATGATCATCTCAGTAGATGCAGAGAAAGCTTCCGACAAAATTCAACACCCATTTATGATAAAAACTCTCCAGAAAGTAGGCATGGAGGGAACTTTCCGCAACATAATAAAGGCCATATATGACAACCCCACAGCCAACATCATCCTCAAAGGTGAAAAACTGAACCCATTTCCATTAAGATCAGGAACAAGACAAGGTTGCCCACTCTCACCACTATGATTCAACATAGTTTTGGAAGTTTTAGCCACAGAAACCAGAGAAGAAAAAGAAATAAAAGGAATCCAAATCAGAAACAAAGAAGTAAAGCTGTCACTGTTTGCAGATGACATGATACTATACATAGAGAATCCTAAAGATGCTACCAGAAAACTACTAGAGCTAGTCAATGAATTTGGTAAAGTAGCAGGATACAAAATTAATGCACAGAAATCTCTTGCAGTCCTATACACTAATGATGAAAAATCTGCAAGTGAAATTAAGAAAACACTCCCATTTACCACTGGAACAAAAAGAAAAAAACATCTAGCAATAAACCTACCTAAGGAGACAAAAGACCTGTATGCAGAAAATTATAAGACACTGATAAAAGAAATTAAAGATGATACCAATAGATGGAGAGATATACCACATTCGTGGATTGGAAGAATCAACATTGTGAAAACAACTCTACGGCCCAAAGCAATCTACATATTCAATGCAATCCGTATCAAACTACCACTGGCATTTTTCACAGAACTAGAACAAAAAATTTCACAATTTGTATGGAAACACAAAAGACCCCGAATAGCCAAAGCAATCTTGAGAAAGAAAAACGGAGCTGGAGGAATCAGGCTCCCTGACTTCAGACTATACTACAAAGCTACAGTAATCAAGACAGTATGGTACTGGCACAAAAACAGAAATATAGATCAATGGAACAGGATAGAAAGCCCAGAGATAAACCCATGCACATAGGGTCACCTTCTTTTTGATAAAGGAGGCAAGAATATACAGTGGAGAAAAGACAGCCTCTTCAATAAGCGCTGCTGGGAAAACTGGACAGCTACATATAAAAGAATGAAATTAGAACACTCCCTAACACCATACACAAAAATAAACTCAAAATGGGTTAAAGACCTAAATGTAAGGTCAGACACCATCAAACTCTTAGAGGAAAACATAGGCAGAACACTCTATGACATAAATGACAGCAAGATCCTTTTTCACCCACCTCCTAGAGAAATGGAAATAAAAACAAAAATAAACAAATGGGACCTAATGAAACTTAAAAGCTTTTGCACAGCAAAGGAAACCATAAACAAGACGAAAAGACAACCCTCAGAATGGGAGAAAATATTTGCAAATGAAGCAACTGACAAAGGATTAATCTCCAAAACATACAAGCAACTCATGCACCTCAATATCAAAAAAAAATCCCAATCCAAAAATGGGCAGAAGACCTAAACAGACATTTCTCCAAAGAAGATATACAGATTGCCAACAAACACATGAAAGAATGCTCAACATCATTAATCATTAGAAAAATGCAAATCAAAACTACAATGAGATATCATCTCACATGAGTCAGAATGGCCATCATCAAAAAATCTGAACAATAAATGCTGGAGAGGGTGTGGAGATAAGGAAACCCTCTTACACTGTTGGTGGGAATGTAAATTGATACAGCCACTACGGAGAACAGTATGGAGGTTCGTTAAAAAACTAAAAATAGAACTACCATAGGATCCATCAATCCCACTACTGGGCATACACCCTGAGAAAACCATAATTCAAAAAGCGTCATGTACCACAATGTTCATTGCAGCACTATTTACAATAGCCAGGACATGGAAGCAACCTAAGTCTCCATCAACAGACGAATGGATAAAGAAGATGTGGCACATATATACAATGGAATATTACTCAGCCATTAAAAGGAACGAAACATAGTTATTTGTAGTGAGGTGGATAGACCTAGAGACTGTCATACAGAGTGAAGTAAGTCAGAAAGAGAAAAACAAATACCGTATGCTAACACATATATATGGAATCTTAAAAAAAAAAGAAAGAAAGAAAGAAAGAAAATGGTTAGAAGAACCTAGGGGCAAGACGGGAATAAAGATGCAGACCTACTAGAGAATGGACTTGGGGATATGAGGAGGCGGAGGAGTGGGCTGGGACAAAGTGAGAGAGTGGCATGGACATATATACACTACCAAACGTAAAATGGATTGCTGGTGGGAAGCAGCCGCATAGCACAGGGAGATCAGCTGGGTGCTTTGTGACCACCTAGAGGGGTGGGATAGGGAGGGTGGGAGGGAGGGAGATGCAAGAGGGAAGAGATATGGGGACATATGTATATGTATAACTGATTTACTTTGTTATAAAGCAGAAACTAACACACCATTGTAAAGCAATTATACTCTAATAAAGATGTTTAAAAAAAATAAAATAAAGTAATTAAACTCATCTTTATAATGAAAAGGTTTCACTGTGGTGCTTCACACAGACAAAGACTTGGCTTCGAAATCATTGATTAAAATCTTTGAAAGACTGAAAACAGCAGAGATTTACAGATACGGAAAATGATAAAATATAGGTAAAAATGATAAAATATAGGTAAAAAGACAATACTGTATTTTTCCTAGCTTCCTGTCCCTAGGGAAAAAATCCCTTATTTTGCTGTTTTTGTTATTCGTTATATTCGCATAGCTTCTTTGCTCCTAAAGCATCAAATTCCAGTTACAACAACAACAATTGCCATTGTCGTTTTTCTTTACAAAATGCTGTTTGGTAAACAAAAATGTTCGTTTGTTTTACTGATTTTCTTTCTCTGGTTTTTCCTTTCTGGGATTTAAATAAACATGTAAAAATACATAAATCTCTGAAGATGAAATCTAAATCTCTTTAGTGTGCAGTGCTTTAAAGTACATGAAAAAATGTTTAACAATTATCCTGTTGGATAATGGTGCCTTCGTGAGAAGAAAACTGGAGTGTGCAGGCTTAAACTGAAGAAAATAGGATTTAATTTAGAATTAAGCCTTTTTTAAAAATAACAATGTTATGTCTACATAACCAATAAGAAGAGATTTTTCAGGTTAAAAATATGGAGCAAACGGCTATGGGCAATGTTTTATGCCAAAAGAATTCCGCTGAGTTTTGTTTTGTTTTTCTCTTTTAATTTGTTTTTCATTTTGTTTCAAACAATTTGCTGCTTTCTTGTGCTATCCCTGAGAGGAATATTTTAGCTCAAGAGCTCCCAACTGATGAGCAACGCCTTTAGAAGCACAACTTATTGCACATTTACCATTATTATCACCCATGTTTTCTGAAATGTCAAGTTATACCCAAGGTCTAGAAGGATGTTGATGACAGAAAGATGAAAAAATATCACTTAACTAGCATGACCCATTAAGGAGTTTTATAAAATAATACTGAAGATTATGTAAGAGGCTTCTTTCAGATACAAAAATCTAGAGATGTAAATGAAGGTCTGCAGAGATTCACAGGGGAAAAAAAAATTCTACTCTTTCAGGAGGAAGTTATCCTCAATATGAAATTGTTGTTTATGCACGTCTACTCATAGTAACAGGCAACAGATACCATTTGATCAACAAATGGTACATCCTCCCCATCACCAGCACCCCTACTTCCTGCATGAGGCCTTTTCTACATCCACAGGGTCAGTATATAAAAATCAGTAACTGTCGCATCAGGGAGATGCAGGTTCTAGTCCTGGCTTCGACACATTTACACGTGTCTGTTGTTTAACCCCACAGAGCCTCCGATGTCTCTCAGTATCCTGCTGGTTTTAAATTGATGTAACAAATAGAAAGTATCCAGTGGGTATTCATTAAACATGAATATTTTGATTATTCCAGGTTCACTACTCTCTTTTGTTAGACACCTTGGTTTCAAGGAAGAGAAAGTCAGTGCTAAGGGGCTGATATAACCAGAGAGGCTACTCTAAGGATAAACATACGCAGGAAGTACTGAACAACCTGGTAGGAGGAAAGGCAGGAATTACAGTATATGTTGGTCTTCGCGCAAAACTATGTGATAGAGCTGAACTTTGGGATTTACAATGAATATATTCTTCCATTAATGTGACTCAGTTCTTCTGCATCTATTCTCTGTCTGTCTTCTTTATAGACCAGATTCCTTTCTTTCCCATACCCCTTCTCTCTCTCCTCTTTTTTCTTCTTCTTCTTCTTTTTAATTTTTATAACATCTTTATTGGACTATAATTGCTTTACAATGATGTGTTAGTTTCTGTTGTATAACAAAGTAAATCAGCTATACATATACTTATTTCCCCATATCTCCTCCCTCTTGCGTCTCCCTCCCACCCTCCTTATCCCTCCCCTCTAGGCGGACACAAAGCACCAACTTGATCTCCCTGTGCTATGTGGCTGCTTCCCAGTACCTATCTGTTTTCAATTTGGTAGTGTATCTATGTCCATGCCACTCTCTCACTTCGTCCCAGCTTACCCTTCCCCCTCCCCATGTCCTAAAGTCCATTCTCTACATCTTCATCTTTTTTCCTGTCCTGCCCCTAAGTACTACAGAATGATTTATTTTTTTTAGATTCCATATATATGTGTTAGCATACAGTAGTTGTTTTCCTCTTTCTGACTTACATCACTCTGTATGACACACTCTAGGTCCACCCACCTCACTACAAGTAACTCAATTTCGTTTCTCTTTATGGCTGAGTAATATTCCATTGTATATATGTGCCATATCTTCTTTATCCATTCATCTATTGATGGAGACTTAGGTTGCTTCCATGTCCTGGCTATTGTAAGTAGAGCTGCAATGAACATTGTGGTACATGGCTCTTTTTGAATTATGGTTTTCTCAGGGTATATGCCTGGTAGTGGGATTGTTGGGTCCTATGGTAGTTCTATTTTAGATTTTTAAGGAACCTCCATACTGTTCTCCATAGTGGCTGTATCAATTTATATTCCCACCAACAGTGCAGGAGGGTGCCTTTTTCACCACACCCTCTCCAGCATTTATTGTTTGTAGATTTTTTGACAATGGCCATTCTGACCGGCGTGAGGCCATACCTCACTGTAGTTTTGATTTGCATTTCTGTAGTGATTAGTGATGTAGAGCATCCTTTCATGTGTGTGTTGGCAATCTGTATATCTTCTTTGGAGAAATGTCTATTTAGGTCTTCTGCCCATTTTTGGATTGGGTTGTTTGTTTTTTTGATATTGAGCTGCATGAGCTGCTTGTACATTTTGGAGATTAATCCTTTGTCACTTGCTTCATTTGTAAATATTTTCTCCCATTCTGAGGGTTGTCTTTTCGTCTTGTTTATGGTTTCCTTTGCTGTGCAAAAGCCTTTAAGTTTCCTTAGGTCCCATTTGTTTATTTTTGCTTTATTTCCATTTCTCTAGGAGGTGGGTCAAAAAGGATCTTGTTGTGATTTATGTCATAGAGTGTTCTGCCTATGTTTTCCTCTAAGAGTTTTATAGTGTATGGCCTTACATTTAGGTCTTTAATGGATTTTGAGCTTATTTTTGTGTATGGTGTTAGGGAGTGTTCTAATTTCATTCTTTTACATGTAGCTGTCCAGGTTTCCCAGCACCACTTATTGAATATTGAAGAGGCTGCCTTTTCTCCATTCTATATTCTTGCCTCCTTTATCAAAAAGAAGGTGACCATATGTGCATGGGATTATTTCTGGGCTTACTATTATCCTGTTCCATTGATCTATATTTCTGTTTTTGTGCCAGTACCATACTGTCTTGATTACTGTAGCTTTGTAGCATAGTCTGAAGTCAGAGAACCTGATTCCTCCAGCTCCGTTTTTCTTTCTCAAGATTGCTTTGGCTATTCGGGGTCTTTTGTGCTTCCATACAAGTTGTGAAATTTTTTGTTCTAGTTCTGTGAAAAATGCCAGTGGTAGTTTGATAGGGATTGCACTGAACCTGTCGATTGCTTTGGGTAGTAGAGTCATTTTCACAATGTTGCTTCTTCCAATCCAAGAACGTGGTATATGTCTCCATCTGTTTGTATCATCTTTAATTTCTTTCATCAGTGTCTTCCAGTTTTCAGCATACAGGTCTTTTGTCTCCTTAGGTAGGTTTATTCCTATGTATTTTATTCTTTTTTGTTGCAATGGTAAATAGGAGTGTTTCCTTAATTTCACTTTCAGATTTTTCATCATTAGTGTATAGGAATGCAAGAGATTTCTGTGCATTAATTTTGTATCCTGCTACTTTACCAAATTCATTGATTAGCTCTAGTAGTTTTCTGGTAGCATCTTTAGGATTCTCTATGTATAGTATCATGTCATCTGCAAACAGTGACAGTTTTACTTCTTCGTTTCTGAGTTGGATTACTTTTATTTTTTTCTTCTCTAATTGTGTGGCTAAAACTTCCAAACTATGTTGAATAATACTGGCGAGAGTGCGCAACCTTGTCTTGTTCCTGATCTTAGTGGAAGTGGTTTCAGTTTTTCACCATTAAGAACGATGTTGGCTATGGGTTTGTCATATATAGCCTTTATTATGTTGAGGTAAGATCCCTCTATGCCCACTTTCTGGAAGGTTTCTATCATAAATTGGTGTTGAATTTTGTCGAAAGCTTTTTCTGTATCTATTGAGATGATCATATGGTTCTTCTCCTTCAGTTTGTTACTATGGTGTAACACATTGATTGATTTGCATATATTGAGGAATCCTTGCATTCCTGGGATAAACCCCACTTGATCATGGTGTATGATCCTTTTAATGTGCTGTTGAATTCTGTTTCCTAGTATTTTGTTGAGGATTTTCGCATCTAAGTTCATCAGTGATACCGGCCTGTAGTTTTCTTTTTTTGTGACATCTTTGTCTGGTTTTGGTATCAGGGTGATGGTGGACTCATAGAATGAGATTGGCAGTGTTCCTCCCTCTGCTATATTTTGGAAGTGTTTGAGAAGGATAGGTGCTAGCTCTTCTCTAAATGTTTGATAGAATTCGCCTGTGAAGCCATCCGGTCTGGGGCTTTTGTTTGTTGGAAGATTTTTAATCATAGTTTCAATTCCAGTTCTTGAGATTGGTCTGTTTATATTCTCTATTTCTACCTGGTTCAGTCTCGGAACATTCTGCTTTTCTAAAAATTTGTCCATTTCTTCCAGGTTGTCCATTTTATTGGCATACAGTTGCTTGTAGTAATCTCTCATGATCCTTTGTATTTCTGCAGTGTCAGTTATTACTTCACCTTTTTCATTTCTATTTCTATTGATTTGAGTCTTCTCCCCTTTTTTCTTGATGAGTCTGGCTAATGGTTTATCAATTTTGTTTTTCTTCTCAAAGAACCAGCTTTTAGTTTTATGGATCTTGGCTATCATTTCCTTCATTTCTTTTTTATTTTTTTCTGCTCTGATCTTTATGATTTCTTTCCTTCTGCTAACTAGAGGTTTTTTTGTTCTTCTTTCTCTAATTGCTTTAGGTGTAAGGTTAGGTTGTTAATTTGAGATGCTTCTTGTTTCTTGAGGTAATATTCTATTGCTATACACTTCTCTCTTAGAACTGCTTTTGCTGCATCCCATAGGTTTTGAGTCGTCGTGTTTTCATTGTCATTTTTTTCTAAGTATTTTTTGATTTCCTCTTTGATTTCTTCAGTGATCTCTTGGTTATTTAGTAGTGTATTGTTTAGCCTCCATATGTTTGCTTTTTACAGATTTTTTCCTGTAGTTGATGTCTATACTTATAGCATTGGGGTCAGAAAAGATATTTGATATGATTTCAGTTTTCTTAAATTTACCAAGGCTTGATTTGTGATGCAAGGTATGATCTATCCTGGAGAATGTTCCATGAGCACTTGAGAAGAGAGTGTATTCTGTTGTTTTCAGATGGAATGTCCTATAAATATCAATTAAGTCCATCTTGTTTAATGTTTCATTTAAAGCTTGTGTTTCCTTATTTATTTGCATTTTGGATGATCTGTCCATTGGTGAAAGTGGGGTGTTAAAGTCCCCTACTGTGATTGTGTTACTGTCAGTTTCCCCTTTTATGGCTGTTAGCATTTGCCTTATGTATCAAGGTGCTCCTATGTTGGATGCATAAATATTTACAATTGTTATATCTTCTCCTTGGATTGATCCCTTGATCATTATGTAGTGTCCTTCTTTGTCTCTTGTAATAGTCTTTATTTTAAAGTCTATTTTGTCTGCTATGAGAATTGCTACTCCAGCTTTCTTTTGATTTCCATTTGCATGGAATATCCTTTTCCATCCCCTCATTTTCAGTCTGTATGTGTCCCTAGGTCTGAAGTGGGTCTCTTGTAGACAGGGTCTTGTTTTTGTATCCATTCAGCGAGCCTGTATCTTTTTGCTGGAGCATTTAATCCACTCACATTTAAGGTAATTATCGATACGTATGTTCCTATACCATTTTCTTAATTGTTTTGGGTTTGTTTTTGTAGGTCCTTTTCTTCTCTTGTGTTTCCTGCCTAGAGAAGTTCCCTTAGCATTTGTTTTAGAGCTGGTTTGGTGGTCCTGAATTCTCTTAGCTTTGGCTTGTCTGTAAAGGTTTTAATTTCTCCATCGAATGTGAATGAGATCCTTGCTGGGTAGAGTAATCTTGGTTGTAGGTTTTTCCCTTTCATCACTTTAAATATGTCCTGCCACTCCCTTCTGGCTTGCAGAGTTTATGCTGAAAGTTCAGCTGTTAACCTTATGGGGATTCCCTTGTATGTTATTTGTTGCTTTTTCCTTGCTGCTTTTAATATTTGTTCTTTGTATTTAATTTTTGATAGTTTGATTAATATGTGTCTTGGTGTGTTTCTCCTTGGATTTATCCTGTTTGGGACTCTCTGTGCTTTCTGGACCTAATTGACTATTTCCTTTCCCATATTAGGGAAGCTTTCAACTATAATCTCTTCAAATATTTTCTCAGACCCTTTCCTTTTCTCTTCTTCTTCTGGGACCCCTATAATTCTAATGTTGGTGTGTTTAATGTTGCCGCAGTGGTCTCTGAGACTGTCCTCAATTCTTTTCATTCTTTTTTCTTTATTCTGCTCTGCAGTAGTTATTTCCACTATTTTATCTTCCAGGTCACTTCTCCGTTCTTCTGCCTCAGTTTTTCTGCTATTGTTTCCTTCTAGAGAATTTTTAACGTCATTTATTTTGCTGTTCATCAGTGTTTGTTTGCTCTTTAGTTCTTCTAGGTCCTTGTTAAACGTTTCTTGTATTTTCTCCATTCTATTTCTAAGATTTTGGATCATCTTTACTATCAATACTCTGAATTCTTTTTCAGGTAAACTGATTATTTCCTCTTCATTTGTTTGGTCTGGTGGGTTTTCACTTTGCTCCTTCATCTGCTGTGTATGTCTCTGTCTTCTCATTTTGCCTAACTTACTGCATTTGGGGTCTCCTTTCACAAGCTACAGGTTCGTGGTTCCCGTTGTTTTTGGTGTCTGCCCCCAGTGGCTAAGGTTGGTTCAGTGGGTTGTGTAGGATTCCTGTTGGAGGGGACTGGTGTTCTGGTGGATGAGGCTGGATCTTGTCTTTCTGGTGGTCAGGACCGCGTCTGCTGGTGTGTTTTGGGCTGTCTGTGAACTTATTATGATTTTAGGCAGCCTCTCTGCTAATGGGTGGGGTTGTGATCCTATCTTGCTAGTTGTTTGGCATGGGGTGTCCAGCACTGTATCTTGCTGGTCACTGAGTGGAGCTGGGTCTTAGCACTGAGATGGAGATCTCTGGAAGAGCATTCCCTATTTGATATTTCATGGGCAGGAGGTCTCTGGTGCACCAGTGTCCTGAACTTGGCTCTCCCACCTAAGGGGCTCAGGCCTGACAACCGGCTGGAGCTCCAAGACCCTGTCAGCCACAAGGCTCAGAAGAAAAGAGAGCAAAGAAACGAAAGAAAGAAAAATAAGTAAAATCAAATAAAGTTATTAAAATAGAAAAAATTTTAAAATATTATTAAAAATAAAAAATTTTAAAGTAATTTAAAAAAGGAAAAAAGAAAGAAGAGAGCAACCAACCAATAAACTAATCCACCAATGATAGCAAGTGCTAAAAACTATACTAAATAAAAAAAAAAAAAAAAAGAAACGGACAGACAGAACCCTAGGACAAATGGTAAAAGCAAAGCTATACAGACAAAAATCACACAGAGAAGCACACAGATACACACTCATAAAAAGAGAAAAAGGAAAAAAATATATATATATTTTAAAAAGGAAGAGAGCAACCAAATCAATAAACAAATATACCAATGATAATAAGCTCTAAATACTAAACTAAGATAAACATAAAACCAGAAACAAATTTGATGCAGAAAGCAAACCCCAAGTCTACAGTTGCCCCCAAAGTCCACCTCCTCAATTTTGGGATGTTTCATTGTCTATTCTGTTATTCCACAGATGCAGGGTACATCAATTTAATTGTGGAGATGTAATCCACTGCTCCTGAAGCTGCTGGGAGAAAATTCCCTTTCTCTTGTTTGTTTGCACAGTTCCTGGGGTTCAACTTTGGATTTGGCCCCGCCGGTGTATGCAGGTCACCTGAGGGCGTCTGTTCCCCGCCCAGACAGGACGGGGTTAAAGGAGCAGCTGATTAGGAGGCTCAGGCTCACTCAGGCTAGCAGGAGGGAGGGGTACAGAGTACAGGGATAGTCTGCAGCGGCAGAGGCCGGCGTGACATTGCAACAGCCTGAGGCGTGCAGTGTGTTCTCCCAGGGAAGTTGGCCCTGGATCACGGGACCCTGGCATTGGCGGGCTGCACAGGCTCCCGGGAGGGGAGGTGTGGATAGTGACCTGTGCTTGCACACAGGCTTCTTGGTGGCTGCTGCACCAGCCTCAGCATCTCATGCCTGTCTCTGGTGTCTGCGCTGATAGCCACAGCTCGTGCCCATCTCTGGAGCTCGTTTAGGCGGTGCTCTGGATCCCCTCTCCTCACGCACCCAGAAACAATGGTCTCTTGCCTCTTAGGCAGTTCCAGACCTTTTCGCGACTCCCTCCCGGCTAGCTGTGGTGCACTAGCCCCCTTCAGGCTGTGTTCACACAGCCAACCCCAGTCCTCTCCCTGGGATCTGACCTCCGAAGCCCTAGCCTCAGCTCCCAGCCCCCGCCCGCCCCGACGGGTGAATAGACAAGCCTCTCAGGCTGGTGAGTTCTGGTTGGCACTGATCCTCTGTGCGGGAATCTCTCCGCTTTGCCCTCTGCACCCCTGTTGCTGCATTCTCCTCCATGGCTCTGAAGCTTTCCCCCCTCCCACCCCCCGTCTCCACCAGTGAAGGGGCTTCCTAGTGTGTGGAAACTTTTCCTCCTTCACAGCTCCCTCCCAGAGGCGCCGGTCCCGTCCCTATTCTTTTGTCTCTGTTTTTCGTTTTCTCTTTTGCCCTACCCAGGTACGTGGGGAGTTTCTCGCCTTTTGGGAAGTCTGAGGTCTTCTGCCAGCATTCAGTAGGTGTTCTGTAGGAGTTGTTCCACATGTAGATATATTTCGGATGTATTTGTGGAGAGGAAGGTGATCTCCACGTCTTACTCCTCTGCCAGCTTGAAAGTCCCCCTCCCTTCTTCTTCTTCTTCTCCTTCTTCTCCTCCTTCCTCTCCCTCCCCGACCCTCTCTTTCTCTCTCCTTATTTCTATCCCTATGCCTAACCCCATCCCTGTCTCTATCTCTATCTCTCTTCTCTCTTATAATTTTGTCTTGCAAGAGATCCATCATGACCAACCCAACTTCTCTCTACATCATGACTTTCAGCCTCATTCTCACATCTGCCTCCTTTTATAATTATTTCCTGGTTCAAAGTTGCTAAGGGGAAATCTGACTGCCCCAGTTCATCTTTTTGCACCAACACATACCACTGAACTGGCTTCCTTTGGGTCAGATGCCCTCACATAATCCAATCAATTGTGGAACTGGGGTGAGAAGGCAGAGCCAGGAGCACTTGGAACAAACATGGCTGCAAAAGAACAGCCCTTTCAGTGTGTGACCATGTAAGTGGAGCTGTGGGAAGGCCAAACCCTGAGAACAGCAGCAAACAGACTGTTGTCCTTTTCTAGAAACTCATACAACACTAATCACCAAGGGTTCTAAATCTTATTTTAGAACACATTCAGAGGGACAGCACAAAGTGGAAAAGAGGGTTATGTGTAGTTAGTCTGAAAAATTCTGCTCCTCACCAGGTAATTCTAATAAGCCACACTCTACCATCCACATCCAGGTTGAAAACCACTACTCAATAGGACCTAATTTATCTCTTAATTATACTTCTTTTCATATTGTTTACTGTTTAAATTTATTGAGTCACCCCAAATTGATTGTGACCTTCTTAATTATAGGTATTGTACTTTATAGAGACACATCTTTGTAACCCTTCTCTTTCCCCTACCCTGAAGATCATGGGTAACCACCTAAGTGCTAAATTAATACTCTCGTAGACATATATAATTTTAAAATTGGAAAGAACTTTGGAAATTTGCACTCCTCCCATTGTCTCAGAGATGAGAAAATATAGTCCAAGACAGGGAAACTAGTTGGTCTAAGATCACACAGCTAATCAGTAACAAGGCTAAGGTCCTACCCACAGCTCACGCATCCCCTATATCTATTGCTGATATGATACATGCACATGGATATCTCAAATACTAAAAACTCATTTACAAGTTATGGAGCTATTACTGAATTTGTCAGATACTTCTTTCAATACTTGAGAGGTGTCTATAAGTCTGTGTACGTATTGAACAAATAGTCAACAATCCATATTTTCATATACAGTCTATTCTCATTATTCACAGTAGTTATGTTCTGCAAACACTGAACTAATGAATACTGACCCATTGCTCCTAGGGAAAATATAGGATTAGGTTCCTACAAGCCTTGGTCACATTTTCATCAACCAATCAATATACAGCCTTGTTTTATGTCCTTTTCTACTTAAAGACAAGTTATTTATTACATGTTTTTCATTAACATTGAACTCACTGTCAACAGCACTATAACTCATGCCCAAACAAAGCTTACCTAACACGCATATTTTCTCCATAAGGCACATCACAGCTTTCTTGTGCTAAGAAACACTAGACAGCACTTCAGCACTATGCTTAGGGGCCACTTTAAACTGTGAAATCTCTAACAAAAAGCCCAGAAATGCAGGGGAAAAAAATAACTGGCACTAAATAGATCATGAAGAGGACACTTGTCTACGGTACAAGAGCTGAAACAAGTAGGCAAAACATCATCTTGTTTGACCTCAGCTGGGAACAGTTATGTCAGGTTACTCAAATTTTTCACCATTCTGAACATGCCTGAGAATAACCATGAAAGTGCCATGAGTATTGATTTTGAGGTTACAAATTAATTTTAACAAGTAAACAAATTTGCAAATACAGAATCTGTGAACAATAAGGATTGACTGTATTTATATATAACCTAGGTGATTAAATTGCATTCCATTTTCTCCCTGATATTTTGTGATTTCCTAGCCATAGAGACTATTATAATAAAATGAGTAGTCAACAGTTCCTTTGATGTTAGTGGAATATAGCCTCCAGGACTACTGTTCTTTGATAATATTATGTTACCTACAAATAGGCAGAGAGCACCAACACTAAGCAAAATGGTACATTATTTACAAATAATTGTTAAGTACTGCTACTTTTGTACTTTATAACTATTAACCTTGCATTTTAACATATACCTCTGTAATGCATTCACAGTAAAGAGTGCCTTTTAGAAACAAAACTGAATACATTTAGAACACGTATAGACTTTAATGAATATTCACTAAAGAAAAGGCTTCAAACGCTTGGTAAAATAGATGCACATTTACTTTCTAAAAGTAACAACATACAAATGTATTCTTCCCTGGGTCTATATAGCCTCAAACACAAGGTGACCTCTGAAAAGTATCTAGAGCAGAGATCATGAACTAGTAGCCCAAAGGTTGAATATCATGTTGTTTTTCCTGAATAGTGTTAATCCACTCAATGTATTTTTTAAAAATTTGAGTTAATTGCCAAAATTAGGAGAACTTACTAATTAGAAAAAACGTAATTTTCTGAATTCTCTTGAAAAAAACATTGTGTGCTAACACTGCTCCCCATTCTTGCCTGGAAGCCATTAGCCAGCACTGAAGAGTAGCTGCCTCCAGTGCAGGGCAGCTGCCCTCTCCTGTTGGCCTCAGCTTCTGGAACTTCCTATTACCCCTCACACTATGGCTACATGTCAGCTGCATTTTCCTTTTATAAAATTAAGAGGTAGGTTAAGTATTTCTCTTACTAATCTTTCCAAATTGAGACCAAAAAACAGCCGAGAATCACAGTTTTCACTCTCTTGCATCTTGCTTATTCACAGCAGCATTGGAGTTGGTGATTCCTATTCTAAAGCTAAGGTAGACACCGTTCTGACTAAGAAATTAAAATATCCTCCATATGGAATCAAAGCTCGGATAATGATCTTACCTGTAGCTTTTTACAGTTCACAGAGGCTCATGCATTATCTAATGTAATCTTTGCAAGAAAGGTAAGGTGGGTAGAGCAGGTAATTTCATCCTCACTCTACCAAGAAATCCGAAGCCCATAGCTATTAAGCAGCTTGTCCAAGGCCACAGAGCTAGTAACAGACTAAGGAAGGTGAAATCCTATCATCTTCTAATTTCAAATTCAGAGCTTTTCCTACTATAGTCTACATATGGGCCAAAGGGCTGATCCATATTTTATTGCATATTTCCCTTTTTAAATATATTCTTGTCATCAAGGTAAAATTCCAAAGTGATAGAAATTAAGGTGTTGCTTTTATATTCCACACAGAAGAGTCAACTTCACTTGAATAAGGATACTTTTGTCCACATCACTCCACTAACGCTACTAAAAAATATATGATTCTGTGTGTGCATGATCCAGTGTGCTTATACACTCTTCATTCCAAACAAGAACTGAAGCAAGCTACCGTTACAACAAGACTAGAACAATTAAGAAGATTGTGTTTAAGGAAAAATAAAAGTAGAAGAAAATAAAACTAGAGGGATGATTGGTACATGAGTACATGCCATAATAATCAGATGCTTCATTCAAGACCATATATTTTACTCCGAGCTTCCGGTGCACAGAGGGAAACACCATCAGCTACCCAGTTCACCATATCAAGGAAAAAAATATGTCACTGATGTCTGAGAGATATTTTCCCCCGAGAGTCCTCATAAACTCCCTTTGATGCAATATAAAGACCCTGATTCTCCACAATATTAAAACAGTGAATAAAACAATAAACCATGCTTCCCTTGGCTATTTCGTATATTTCCCAAAGCAGGCTGATGGCATAATGCCAAATCATAATTCAGTAAAAGCAATCCTACTAAATATAAAATAGTCTAGTTACTTAGCAAATTTTACGTGCAGAGTAATAAAAAGATAGATGATAGAGAGATAGGTAGATAGATAGATAGGTAGCTACGTAGATACATAGAATATCTAAGAAAGTATCTATAAGCAGCATACATTTCAGGCATTCCATACGTACTATTTTTCCAATTCAAGCTTTTGATTATGTATTGTGCAGAAAAGAGTTCAAGGCTAAAAGTCTCTGACAAGATCTTTGTAATGAAAAATTTCATGTTTGTTGATTTAAGACAAATCCATAACTTTTGAGAGTGAACGAGGTGGGTCTAGGCTTGACACTGCATATGAAATAATTGAAGCCCTTTCCCACAGTCCTATGGAGGGGAGCCAAGGGAGGCACCGAGGGCAAGGTCAGTGACACGTCTTTTCTCACCTAGACAGCTGGCCCCTCTATGAGAGATCAGAAAGTGACACAGGCTATGGCACTTGACCTCTCTCCTGAGTTTCAGTCCTGTATCATTGGCAACCTGCTGAACATCTCTATCTGGCCATAATGTGTCCTTCCGTGTGCTTTTTCTATTCTTGTATTCCCCATCTTCAGTGATGACCTCACTTCCTACCCATTCATCCAAACCAGAACCACAGGGAGATTGTCTGTTTCCCCTCCTTCCCTTCACCCAACCATGGGTGACCCAGTCTTCCAGGGTTAGCTCTCACCCACTGTGCCCTCTCTCCACGCCTACTTCTGCTGCACTGGTTCAGGAGAGAACTACCTCACATGGAGGTTCCTGAATTATGCTCCTAATCATTTCCTTGTCTCTCCTTCTTCACACCTATCCTCTTTCATTCTGATGGAGTAATCTTTCCAAAATAATAATAACAATAATAATAGCAGCATTTATTGAGACGTTACCACATGCCAGGCACTGCTCTAAACACTTTATGTATATTATCTCATACACCTTTTTTAAACTTCAGCTTTATTGAGGAAAGATTGATAAATAAAATTATAAGGTATTTAAAGTGTACATCATGATGATTTACTCTACATATACATTGTGAAAGGATTTTCCTCATCTAGTTAATTAACACATTCATCTCCTCACATATCTTTTTTTTTTTTTTTTGGTGAGAAAATTTAAGTTCTACTCTCTTAGCAAATGTCTCTTATACAATACAGTGCTAACTCTAGTCAGCATTTTTTACAGTAGATCCTCAGACCTTATTCATCTTATAGCCGAAAGTTTGTATACTTTGACAAACCAAACCTCTTCCTATTTCCCCCACCCCCGCTCCCAACCCCCTGGCAACCACTTTTTCTTTTTTAGATTCCACATATAAGTGGTACTGTGCAATATTTGCTTTCTCTGGCTTATCTCACTTAGCATAATGCCCTCAAGGTCCATATCTATGTTGTCTCAAATGGTAGAATTTCCTTCCTTCTCATGGCTGAATATTTAATTGTGTATATATATATATATATATATATATATATATATATATATATATATATATACCACATCTCTTTTTTTTTAATTGAAGTGTAGTTGATTTACAATGTTGTGTTAGTTTCTGGTGCAGCAAAGTAATTCATATACATATATATTCTTTTTCATATTCTATTCCATTATGGTTTATTACAGGATATTGAATATAGTTCTCTGTGCTATACAGTAAGACCGTTCAGTTTATCCATTCTACACAGTTTGCATCTGATAGTCCCAAACTCCCAATCCAACCCTTCCCCTCCCTCTCCATAGACTTGTGGCTGCCAAGACTCGCAATGTCTGTGAGTCTGTTTCTGTTTCACAGATAAATTCATGTGTCATATTTTAGATTCCACATATAAGTGATATTATATGGTATTTGTCTTTCTCTTTATGACTTACTTCACTTAGTATGATAATCTCTAGGTCCATCCATGTAGCTGCAAATTATACCACATCTTATTTATCCATTCATCTGTTGATGGACATTTAGGCTGCTTCCTAAATGAATAATGTTGTGAATAATGTTTCAAGGAACATGGCAGTGCAGATATCTTTTCCATATATTATTTTTATTTCCTTTGTGTGTATACCCAGCAGTGGGATTGCTGGATATGGTAGTTATATTTTTAAGTTTTTGAGGAACTTCTATACTGTTTTCTATAGTAGCTGCACCAATTTACCTTCCCACCAACAGTACACAAGTGTTCCCTTTCTCCATATCCTCGCCAACATTTGTTATTTGTGGTCTTTTTGATGATAGCATTCTGATAGGTGTGAGGTGATATCTCATTGTGGGTTGGATTTGCATTTTCCTGATGATTAGTGATGTTGAACATTTTCTCATGTGTCTGTTGGCCATCTGTATGTCTTCTTCGGAAAAATGTCTATTCAATTCCTCTGCCCAATTTTTAATTGGATTGTTTAACTTTTGCTATTGAGTTGTATGAGTTCTTTGTATACTTTGGATATTAACCCCTTTAGATACATGGTTTGCAAATGTTTTCTCCCATTCCATAGGTTGCCTTTTCATTTTGTTGATGATTTCCTTTGCTGCACAGAAGGTTTTTAGTTTGATGTAGTCCCACTTCTTTATTTTTGCTTTTGTTCCTTTTGCTTTGGGTGTCAAATCATCTCCAAGACCAATGTTAAGGCACTTACTTCCTAGTTTTCTTCTAGGAATTTTATGATTTCTGGTTTTATACTCAAGTCTTTAATCCATTTTTAATTGATTTTTGTTTATAGTGTAAGATAGTGATCTAGTTTTATTCTTTTTGCATGGGACTGTCCAGTTTTCCCAGCACCATTTATTGAAAAGACTATCCTTTCCCCATTGTATAGTCTTGGCTCCTTTGTCATACTTGAATTGCCCATCCTTGTGTATGTTTATTTCTGGGCTTTCTCCTCTGTTCCATTGATCTTTGTGTCTGTTTTTAGGCCAGTACTTTACTGTTTTGATTACTATAGCTTTGTAATAAAGTTTAAAATCAGGGCGTGTGATGCCTCAAGTTTTGTTCTTCTTTCTCAAGAATGTCTTTTGTGGTTCCATACAAATGTTATCATTACTTGTTCTATTCCTGTGAAAAATGCCATTGGAATTTTGATAGGAACTGCATTGAATCTGTTCATTGCTTTGAGTAGTATGGACATTTTAACAATATTGATTCTTTCAATCCATGACCAGGGAATATCTTTCCAATTATTTGTGTCTTCTCTGATTTCTTTTATCAGTGTCTTATGGTTTTCAGTGAATGGATCTTTCACCAACTAGTTTTATCTAATTTAACATATAGTATTATACCATTGTGGTTGGAAAAGATGCATGATATGATCTCCATCATTTTAAATTTATTCAGACTTGTTTTGTGATTTAACATATGATCTATCCTAGAAAATGTTCCATGTGCAGTGGCAAAGAATGTGTATCCTGCTACATTTGGATGAAATGTTCTGTAAATGTCTGTTCAGTTCTTTTGGCCTAACAGGTAATTTAAATACAACGTTTCCTTATTGATTTTCTGTCTGAATGATCCATTGTTGAAAGTGGGGTACTGGGTACTGAAATCCCCTGCTATTATTGTATTGCTGTCTCTTTCTCCCTTCAAGTCTGTCAATATTTAATTTATATATTTAGGTGCTCCTATGTTGAGTGCATACATGTTATTCTTCATAACTCTTTGAAATCATCCCATTTTCACATAAGGAAATTGAGTCACAAAGAAAATAAATACCTTTTCAAAGTTCACTCAGCTGGGACATAATGGAGCCAGAATACAAGAAAGACCAGTCTGAATTCATACACTGTACTCCTAACCACTGAGAAACAGAAAAGCAGCCCCTGACATCTGCAAATTGGCTTGAAACTCACAGTTAGGCCACAATGTTCTGCTGTTGGTATAAACAATCTCAAAGTACACCAACATCAGCCATGGTCAGTATGACTGTGATGAAGTGAGACCAAACCCAAGACCACTTCAAAATCAGGTCTAAATGCACACACAAATAAGGTCATTGTGCCAATGACAGAAATAGCAAACATCCCCCTCTCCAACTAACATGAGTGACTGTTGCCTCTCTACCAATTACAGCTTTAAATCCCTCTAGTCTACACTTCTTATGGATAAGATTGATTAAGGTACCAAATCATATTATTACCCCTATTTCCTGATAGACCCCAATCCAGAATGAACCCCCACTTTTTTGGACACTCCCCCAAATCACCCAGATCTAGTAAGTCCTTTCTAACACCTTTTTACTGAGATGCCCCCTTATTGCCAATAGCATGGATTGTCCCTCATTGTAATAAGCAATAAATCCAATTTTTCCCTCACAGATTATGTCTTTGGCTAAAGGACAGTGACACCACAATGCTCTACTACCTCTAATCATGTTTTCCATGATGAAAATAAGCCTTTTGGTGGCTACACATCCCTTACATAGAAGAATTCATTAGGAGGAAAACCCACTCCTCCATGCTCTTATCCTTGCCTTTCTTCAGCCTCACTCCTAACACATCCTTACTTCTGCCACCCCACCCCTAACATTCACCTTGACGTCTTACTATAGCAACATTCCCAAATATTCCACACTTTCACACATGCCACTGTTCTGCCTTGAATACTTTCTGCCCATTCCATCCTACAACTCCCTACCCTTCTGCAACCCCTTCCTCATTATACAGGCTGTCATTGGCATTCCGCCTCCATGTACCTACAGCTCCCATACCTCTAATACAACTTTTCTCCACTAGATTAAACTTTTAATTTAACTGATCTGCTTTGCCCACTTCTTGTAGCTCCAGCTTTCACCAGAACATAAGTTCCAGGCATGCAAGTATCATGCCTAAGTAATTCATTAAGAGGATACAGTAGAAAAAGCAGGATTAAACAGGCTAAATTAATTAGAACATGTATAAAAACAGACAACTAACAAACATTCTGAGACTCAATCTCCTCATCTATTAAAAAAAAAAAAAAAAGAAATGATAATACCATGCAGGGTTGCTTTAAAAATTGAAAGTACCTAGTATAGTGTCTGACACTCAATACAGGGTTCCCCTGCTATTTGAAAGTAGAGCATTCCTATGAAAACTTTTGTAAGCCAAAACAGCATAAAGTGAAAAAACAATGACCTTAGAACACATCTTGCTAACGGATGTACAAAATAAATCGAGATAAAGCACAGATGCTCACAGACACAGTTGAAAGCTATGGCGGCTTGATGCCAAGATACTGAGTATAGTTTCCAGGGAAGGAGCTTGGTGGTGCCAGTCTTTCAGCTTAGGGTGTGTGCTGCCTCTATAACAGCTCGCTGCAAAACAAACACTGAGTGCTAGTTTCACTTTTCACCTTTTTTTTCATGAAAGTGAATATCCTCCTTGGATTTCTTTCAATTAGCAAAAACAGGTACTAATGTAGATCTTTCATAAAAGCAAAGTGCTGTAAAGCAAACTTTCGAAAAGCAGGGGATACCTGACATGCTTAACGAATTTAACATACAGAGCAAGACAAAATATACGTAACTCTTATTTTGATATGTATTATGTCAAACCCCTCTATTTTTAAGTTGCCATAACCTACTTTCTCAGGAATGTGAGTTTGCATTAAATGCTATCCTATACGAGCTAGTCCAAGATAACCGTGTAACTTATACATCACAACACATTTCTCTGAATGATCATACAGTTATAATCTTTAGACCAAGGAGAGACTACAGTTATTTAATCCAATGCACTCTTGTTTTTTAAATAGATAAATAAATTGTGGTACACTTGACCCTTGAACAACATGGGGGTTAGAGGCACCGACTCTCCCTCAGTCGAAAATCCACTTATAGGGGCTTCCCTGGTAGCGCAGTGGTTGAGAATCTGCCTGCCAATGCAGGGGACACGGGTTCGAGCCCTGGTCTGGGAAGATCCCACATGCCGTGGAGCAACTGGACCCGTGAGCCACAACTACTGAGCCTGCGCGTCTGGAGCCTGTGCTCCACAACAAGAGAGGCCGCGACAGTGAGAGGCCCGCGCACCACGATGAAGAGTGGCCCCCACTCGCCACAACTAGAGAAAGCCCTCGCACAGAAACGAAGACCCAACACAGCCAAAAATAATAAATAAATAAATAAATAAATAAATAAATAAATAAAATTTTAGAAAATAAATAAATAAATACAGGCTGTTGTTAACTGAAAAAAAAAAAGAAAATCCACTTATAGTTTTTAGTCAGACCTCTGTATCTATGGTTCCACATCTGCAGGTTCAACCAACAGCAGATCATGTAGCACTGCATGTATATATTGAAGAAAAACGCATATAAGTGGACCCATGCAGTTCAAGCCTCTGTTGTTCAAGGATCAACTGTACATTCATATGATGGAATTCTGCCACACGTATCGACATGAATGAATTTTACAGACATGAATGAATTTTACAGACATGAGTGAAAGGTCAGAAACAAAGAGCACATACGGGTGATTCCATTCACGAAAGGTTAAGAAACACACAAAAACTGAAGTATGCTGTTATAAGTCAGAATAGTGCTTTTCTTTGGTAAAGAGGATTAGTGACTAAGAGGAAGCCTGAAGGGGACTTCTTAGGTGTTGGTGATTCCATTTCTTGATCTGGATCTGGGTGGTGGTTACATGCCTGTTTTCACCTTGTAAAAATTCATTGAGACATAAGCATATGACTTAGCCACTTTTCTTGACATTTGTTATACTTTACTGAAAATGTTTATTATTAAAAGAATGATAGCGCCAAGTATTAGCCATACTCCATGGTAGCTGTCAGGCTCCCAGTGATACCTGTTCTATAGGCAATGCGCTCATTTTTAAAATGAGAAGGGTGCGGCAGCATAAGTGACGATCTGAAAGTCATATAACAAATCCATGACTCAGAACTAAAACCTGCAATACTGATTTTCTTGCCAGGGCTCTTGATTTATGTGTGTATAATGTCACTCCCTGTAAATATATCAATGTCTTCTCAAGGAAAAAGTTCCTTGGATCTGTTCATTCGGAAGCTGGAATATAATATATTCGATGAAAAGCTGCTCTTTGGCCATATCCCAGCTATTACACTGGCTGCTGGCAGAACATCTTCTGAATCTGTGAAAATTTGCAAATCAAGGCCAGGCCTCAATCCGCAGCTGGTGCAACACATTTCTGTTTGAAATGAAATTTAGTTGCGTTCTGTTTTTCCCAGCTAAATTACACATAAAGGAGGAAAAAAATCGTTACATATCCATTTAAGGTAACCATAATTCCAAGGCCACACAATGCAATTAAAATGCTGCAGAAAATCAGGCTACATGGCAATAATGCTGCATTGCCAGCTCTCCTCTTCCATCAGTACTGAGAGGCTGGTCAGAGTAAGCCAGGGGTGAGAGTGCACAAGGCCATCATCCCTAATGGGAGAACCCAAGGCTGAACCACAAGAAGGCCAGGCCCCCTGGTAGCCACAAACACGAGCCCAGGGATTCTGTTGCCAGCCACACTCTCTGGCAGCTCAGCAGATGTGCCTCTGAGAGGCCCTGATTTGCAGATCATCTGCTCAGGTACAGAGAAAAAGTACACACCATAATTCTACAGCTATGAGTCCTAATATCCTGCAGCACTTTACTATTTTAAGTATTTAGTCGGCAATAATGCTGGGCCCATGCATAACTAGATGCTGATTAAAAATGCACAAGAAGTCATGAGTTATGGTACAGATGGCTGCTTGAAAATAATCTAAAGTGTATATGGACTTTACAAAACTAAACTACTTGTTTCATAAAATATTGCCACCTTGAGGAACTTGTGTAAGACTTATCAGTTTGTTCATTTTTTTCTTACAAAATTAGTAGAAAGCAACCCATAAATATCACTTTGAAATACTTCCTAATCTCACCAAAGACTAAGGTAATGGTTTATCTTCCTCACATAGACTATGCAAATGAAAGATATTGAGGGAAGTAGCTGAGAAAACCTTCAAACAAGTCAACTTAAAAAAAATAAAAAATAAAAAGACACAGTTTTCCTTTAAATGGAACAAAAAAATATCCTTTAAAAAAGCAAAGGTCAGAGTTGGCCAAGGCGGTGAGGGAGGAAGACCCTGAACTCCCTCCTCCCACAGACACACCAAAATTGCAACTGCTTACAGAGCAAATACCTATGAGAATGACCTGAAGACTAGCAGAAGAGATTTTCCACAACTAAAGACAAAGAAGTGAAACAGGTAAGAGGAGTAGAAATGTGGTATAGTCAGGACCCACACCCCCGGGTTGGCAACCCACAAACTGGAGGAATATCACAATTTTGGAGGTCCTCCCCAAGGAGTGAGGGGTCTGAGCCACATCAAGCTCCCCAGCCCAGGGTTCCTACACCAAGAAGATGAGTCGTCAGAATGTCTGGCTTTGAAAACCAGCAGGGCTATGTTCAGGAGACTCAGAGGGCAGGAAACAGAAACTCCACTCTTAAAGGGTGTGTGCAAAATCTCACATGTTCTGAGTTCCAACGCAGAGACAGCAGTTTGAAAGAAGCCAGGGTCAGACCCACTTGCTGATCTTACAGAGCCTCTTAGAGAGGCAGGAGGCAACTGGGACTCCCCCTGGTGGTAGAGACCCTGGCAGTACCCATTTGGGGGAGCTCATTCTCTCACAATAATACCAGTGCTGACAAGTGCCATTTTGGAATCCTCGCTCTAGCCCACTAGCTCCAGGGAACTCGCCCCAGCCACTAGTGAGCCAGCACTAGCCCTGAGCCTCCCATGGCCACCCAAAGAGCCAAACAGGGAGTCTGCCCTACCCTCCAGTGGACCCGCAGCCACTGCACAAGGCACAGCCTTGCAGCCAACAGGGCCAGCGGCCAGCCCCATCTACCAGCACACCCAAAGTAGTCATCCCTGCCACAACAGAAGGACATATGCAATCCACATAGGGCACACCTCTGGAGCATATAGATCTGGTGACCAGAGGGGAGTGTACTGCTAGGCCCCATAGTACATCTCCAAGGTCACTTCTCCAAGACCAGGAAATGTAACCAACCTACCTAATATAGAGAAATAAACACAAAGAATTAGGCAAAATGAAGAGATAGAGGAATATGTTCTAAATGAAAGAACAAGACAAAACCTCAGAAAAAGAACTAAATGAAGCAGAGATAAGTAATCTACCTGATAAAGAGTTTAAGGTAACGATCATAAAGATGTTCACTGAACTCAGGAGAAGAATGGATGAACACAGTGAGAACTTCAACAGAGTTAGAAAATATAAAGAAGAACCAAACAGAGCTGAAGAATACAATAACTGAAATAAAAAATACACTAGAAGGAATCAACAATAGATTGGATGATACAGAATTGGAACAGAATCTGGAATACAGGATAGTGGAAATCACCCAAGCTGAACAGAAAAAAAGAAAAAAAATTTTAATGATGATAGTTTAAGAGACCTCTCAGAAAACACCAAGCATACTAACATTCACATTATAGGAGAAAAAGAAGAGAGAAAGAGCAGATAACTTATTTGAAGAAATAATAGCTGGAATCTTCCCTAACTTGAGTATGGAAACAGACACCCAGGTCTAGGAAGCAGAGTCCCAAACAAGATGAACCCAAAGAGGTTCACACCAAGACACATTATAATTAAAATGGCAAAAATTAAAGATAAAGAGAGAATTTTAAAAGCATCAAGAGAAAAGCAACTAGTTATACACAAGAAGTCTCTCATAAGACTATGAGGTGACTTTTTAGCAAAAACTTTGCAGTCCAGAAGGGCATGGCATGATATATTCAAAAAACAAAACAAGAAAAAAACCTACAAACAAGAATACTCTGCCTGACAAGGTTATCATTCAGAATTGAAGGAGTGATATGGAGTTTGACAAACAAGCAAAAGCTAAGAGTTCAGCACCACTGAACTAGCTTTATAAGAAATGTTAAGGAGAGTTCTCTAAGCAGAAAAGAGAAAGCACACTAGAAATATGAAAATAATGGAAGGAAATATCTCACTGGTAAAGGCAAACATATAGTAAAGGGGGGAGACCAACCAATTATAAAGCTAGTAAGAAGGTTAAAAGACAAAAGTAGTAAAATCATCTATCTCTGCAATAAGTAGTTAAGAGATACACAAAACCAAAAGATGGAAAATATGATGTCAAACACATTAAACATTGAGGGGGGAGTAAAAATAGTAAAAATATATGGTGGTTAGATTGCATTTGAACTTAAGAGATCATCAACTTAAAATATCATATTGTTATATAAGAACCTCAAGGTAACCAAAAACCACACACACACACACACACACACACACACACACACACAAAAGGAATTCAAACATAAGACTAAAGACAGTCATCAAATGACAAGGGAATAAAAAAGGAACAAAAAAGAACTATAAACAATCAAAAAACAATTTTTAAAATGTCAATACATACATAGATATTGATAGTTACTTTAAATATAAATGGACTAGATGCTCCAATAAAAAGATATAGAGTGGCTGAATAGATAAAGAAACAAGACCCATATATATGAGGCCTACAAGAGACACATTTCAGATCTACAGACACACACAGACTGAAAGTGAGGGGATGGAAGAAGGTTTTCCACACAAGTGCAAACAAAAAGAAAGCTGGGTGGCAGTATTTATATCACACAAAATAGACTTAAAAGCTGTAACAAGACATAATGATAAAGAGATCAATCCAACAAGAATATAACAATTATAAAAATATATATGCACCCAACATAGGAGCACTTAAATACATAAAGCAAGTGTTAACAAACATAAAGGGAAAAACTGACAGTAATAATGGAAGGGACTTTAACACCTCACTTACATCACTGGATATATCATCCAGACAGAAAATCAATAAGTAACACTGACCTTAAATGACACAGTAGATTTGATTGAATTAATAGATATATACAGAAAATTTTATCTCAAAACAGAGAATACATAGTCTTTTCAAGTGCACATGGAATATTTTCCAGGATAGATCACATGTTAGGACACAAAATAAGTCTCAACAAATTTTAAAAGACTGAAATCAGGGATATTTTCCAACCACAACAGCATGAGACCAGAAATCAACACAAGAAGAAAACTGCCAAAAAACCCAAACACATTATGTCTAAACAACACACTACTAAAAACCAGTGGGTCAACAAATAAAGAGGAAATCAAAAAATGCCTGGAGACAAATGAAAATAGAAAAACAAGGATCCAAAATCTATGGGACGCAGCAAAAGCAGTTGTAAGAGGGGAGTTTATATCTATACAAGCCTACTTCAGGAAACAAGAAAAATCTCAAATAAACAATCTAACCTTATGCCTAAAGGAACTAGAAAAAAAAGAAGAACAAACAAAATCCAAAGTTAATAGAAGGAAAGAAACAATAAAGATCAGAGCAGGATTAAATGAAATAAAGACTAAAAAAACAATAGTAAAGGTCAATGAAGCTAAGAGCTGGTTCTTTGAAAACATAAACAAAATTGATAAACCTTTAACCAGACTCATCAAGAAAAAAAGACAGAGTGCCCAAATAAATAAAAACAGAACTGAAAGATGAAACGTTACAACTGACACCACAGAAATACAAAGGATCATAAGATTACTACAATTATACACCAATAAAATGTACAACCTAGAAGAAATGAATAAATTCCTAAAAAAGTGCAATCTCCCAAGACTGAATCAGAAAGAAACACAAAATATTAACAGACCGATTACCAGTAACAAAATTAAATAAGTAATTTAAAAACTCCCAACAAACAAAAGTCCAGGACCAGACAGCTTCATAGGTGAATTCTACCAAACATTTAAAGAAAAGTTAACGCCTATCCTTCTCAAACTATTCCAAAAAATTGAAGAGGAAGGAACGCTTTCAAACTCATTCTATGAGGCCAGCATCACCCTGATACCAAAACCAAACAAAGACACCACAAAAAAAGAAAATTACAGGCCAATATCACCAATGAACATAGATGTAGAAATCCTCAACAAAATGTTAGCAAACCAAATACAACAATACATTAAAAGGATCATACACTATGATCAAGTGGGATTTATCCCAGGGATGCAAAAATAGTTTAATATCCACAAACCAATGTGATACACCACACTAACAAACTGAAAATAGAAATCATATGATCATCTCAATAGATGCAGAAAAAGGTTCTGACAAAATTCAACATCCACTTATTATTTAAAAAATCTCAACAAAGTGGGTATAGAGGGAACCTACCTCAACATAATAAAGGCCACATAGGACAAACCCACAGCTAACATCATACTCAAAGGTGAAAAGCTGAAAGCATTTCCCCTAAGATCAGGAACAAGACAAGGATGCCCACTCTCACCACTTTTATTCCACATAGTAGTGGAAGTTCTAGCCACAGCAAACAGACAGGAAAAAGAAATGAAAGAAACCCAAATTGGAAAGGAAGAAGTGAAACTGTTGCTGCTTGCACATGACATGATACTATATACAGAAAATCCTAAAGATGTTACAAAAAAACTATTAGAACAAATATATATGAATAAATGAATTCAGTAAAGTTTCAGGATACAAAATTAATATACAGAAATCTGTTGCTTTTCTATGCACTAACAATGAACTATCAGAAAGAGAAATTAAGAAAGCAATCCCATTTATAATTACCCCAAAATAATAAAGTACCCGGGAATAAATCTAACCAAAGAGGTAAAAGACTACAAGTAGTCTGAAAACTATAAGACACTGATGAAAGAAACTGAAGATGACACAAACCAATGTAAAGATATAACATGCTCATGGATTAGAAGAATTAGTATCGTTAAAATGTCCACATTATCCAATGCAATCTATAGATTAAATGCAATCACTATCAAAATACCAAAGGCATTTTTCACAGAACTAGAATAAATAATTCGAAAATTTTAATGGAAACACAAAAGACCTCAAATAGCTAAAGCAATCTTGAGAAAGAAAAAAGCTGAAGGTATCACACTCCCTGATTTTTAAACTATACTACAAAGCTATAGTAATCCAAACAGTATAGTATTGGCATGAAAACAGACACATAGATCAGTGGAACAGAACAGAGAGCCCAGAAATAAATTCATGCTTATATGGTCAATTAATCTAGGACAAAGGAGGCAAAAATATACAATAAGGAAAAGACAGTTTCTTCAATAAACGGTATTGGGAAAACTGGACAGATACATGCAAAAGAATCAAACTGGCTACTTTCACACAAAAATAAACTCAAAATGGATTAAAGACTTAAATGTAAGACCTGAAGCCACAGAATTCCTAGAAGAAAACATAGGCAGTATGCTCTTTGGCATGGATCTTAACAATATTTTTTGGATATGTCTTCTCAGGCAAGGTAAACAAAAGCAAAAATAAACAAATGACTATATCAAACTAAAAAGCTTTTGCAGAGCAAAGGAAATATCAAGAAAAAGAAAAGGCAACCTACTGAATGGAAAGAGATATTTGCAAATTATACATCAAATAAGGGGTTAAGATCCAAAATATACAAGTAACTCATAGAGCTCAACTTATAAAAAACATACAGCTCAATTAAAAAATGGGCAGAAGCCCTGAAAAGGCCTTTTGCCAAAGGAGACATACAGATAGTCAACAGACACATGAAAAGATACTCAGCATCACTAATCATCAGGGAAACACAAATCAAAACCACAATGACACACCACCTCACACCTGTCAGAATGGCTATCATCAAAAGGACAATGAATAACAAGGGCTGGTGAGGATGTGAAGAAAAGGGAACCCTCATGCACTCCTGGTAGGATTGTAAATTGGTACAGCCACTATGGAAAATAGTATGGAGGTTCCTCAAAAAATTAAAAATAGAACTACCATGTGATCCAGCAATCTCATTTCTGGGTATTTACTCGAAGAAAGCAAAAACACTAATTATAAATTATATGCATATCAATATTCATTCAAGCATTATTTACAATAGATAAGATATGGAAGCAACATAAGTGTCCATCAATATATGAATGAATAAAGAAGATGCAGTATATGTATACCATGGAATATTATTTCACCATAAAAAAGTGAAATCTTGCCATTTGTGACAACATTGGTGGATCTAGAGGGTATTAGGCTAAGTGAAATAACTCAGGCAGAGAAAGACAAATAGTATATGATATCACTTTCATGTAGAATCTAAAATATAAAACAAACACACAAAACAAAACAAAAATAAACGCATAGACACAGAGAACAAATGGGTGGTTGCCAGAGGGGAAGGAGTAGGGGGTGAAATAAGTGAAGGCGATTAAGAGGTACAAACCTCCAGTCATAAAATAAATAAGCCATGGGAAGTAATATACAGCATAAGGAATATGGTCAATAATACTGTAGTAACTTTGTATGGGGACAGATGGTTACTAGACTTATCATGGTGATCATTTCGTAATGTATGTAAATGTCAAGTCACTATGTTGTATACCTGAAACTAACATAGTAGTGGACTTCCACTATATTTCAATTAAAAAAACTAAGGGTAAAAATACTCTAAATAAACTTAACCTGTAAGATACCATCCTAATGTAAATTATATAGATATACCTTCCTATTTTTAAATAAGTAATACCGAGTTAGTTTGGTCAATTTGCAATGAAAATATGAATTATATTAACAGGTATTTGTGGTTCAGTGAGTACAAATTTGCCACCTCATTGTCTGAACACTGGTCCTAAAAGTAATGTTTAAAAAAATGTTTAAACATAACCACATTTCAAATCCTAATCCCTAATTCCTTCATTTAGTCAGTGGAGCTGAGTCTGAAAAAAAAAAGACACAATACCAGAAAGCAAAACAAGATCACAGTAACCGGGCATCTTTACTTTTTAAAATTCTGAAATGTTTTTATGCAGCTGCTACAATTCAGATATAAATTTCACCTGCAACTCTTAGTAGGGGTGAAGGGTTCCACAGAACTACCATTTTTCCTTCCATGACATTCATTTGAAACAGTAGCAGTTTTATGCAAATAAAATTAATTTCATATTCATGTACCATGTCTATGATAAATGCTGCCATAGTGGATTATGTTTTATAAGGTAAATATTATATAGGAACAACTCATTCCCAGTGCATTTAATTTGCAAAATCAACCAGAAATCAGGAGTAACAGATTTCAAGTTTGCAATTTGTAAGGTGTTTTTGTTTCTTTTCTTTTTTTTTTTAAGAAATACCTGATGCTCTGGTCTTTCACATTCAGATCACGTGTGATAAAATAGGTTTTTGTCAAAAACTGAGAAGGGTCAGAAATTTTATCCTGCTTGCAAGCTAACAGTTTAGCCTGCCACAGTTTCATAGATTTTGGCAAAGACATCCCTGGGTCAGAGGCAAAGGAGTTTATTCCCATAGAAAAGCAGGCAGCATGAGTTTCCTGTTCAAATGAGTTATTGGCCCCAAGTCCAATGTGGATGATACAGAGCGGCCAAGAGAGAAGCTGCACACACAGTGGGTCCCAAGCTCGGGAAACTGCCGACCTTCCAAAGAGAACTGCAAGCAAAGCTGCCTACCCTTTGTCCCGGAGGGAATTTATCCTGGTCAGGAAACAAATCTGCCTTCTTCCCTAGGAGGCACTACCTCTAGCTTCTAAAGCTGTTTGCTATGCCAACATCCCTGAAAAGATAGTCCAAAACAAAATCTGTCACAAGACTTGTAGAAACACCACGGATAATTAATTGTCCCCCAACGGCTTTGTGCGCTGTACTCCATCCTTTATTAAAATTATTTCTTCTAGAGAGTTCCACACTTCATCTAAAAATAAAAAGTTTGCCCTAGTTCTATGAGAACATTTTTCCAATGATAAAACTGTACGAAGTTTGATTTTGACAAACAGAAAGAAAAATAATGCTTTTTTTGATGGTAGGATTAATTTCAGTACAATTAATATATATTCGGCCTATATCTTATACTATCACAATTATATTTTATTCTCTTAAAAGAACCTTTTAAAAACATTCATTAGACATTTAACAATTCATTTAACAAGTATTACAAATATTTTGTATGTTTTAATTTAAATTAGATTTATTTAATTTAAATAAATTTAACTAAAGTTAAAAGGTAAGGGAAAAGGGGAAAAGTACAAAGAGACTATACAGAAACCTGTGCTAATATCTGGTCTATCAGGTGCTCTACAATATCAACAAAATCTGTAGAATATTTTTAAATCAGTCAATATTCTGGAAGTAGCCAAATATTTTGGGTTTTGGAAAAGAGTAGCAGAATTATCTGCCTACCTGACCTAGTTGTTTGAAACTATAAATATTGCCCAAAATAATAAAATCATAAAATTTGATAGCTCAGAAGAATTTTAATGTTTCTAATCTAATTGAAGATAATCTAAAGTCTTACAAGAGCAAAAATATTTCAAATGGCTAAGAAGGAAGGAAGGAAGGAAGGAAGGAAGGGAGGGAGGGAGGGAGGGAGGGAAGGAAAGACAAGCCTCCTTTAAAAGAAAAAAAAATCTGTTTGCTTCAAGACCCTCTAAAACTAGATAGAGGTTTCCTCACGTATATCCATAGAGATGGAGAAAAAAAAAGGAGAAAGGGAAATAACAGCAGACGTATGGGTCACTACTTTATTACTTATTAAAACTTCTGGAACAATATTTTCTCATTAGCCTAAGAAGTTGATGTTGCTGTTTATCTCATATTTTTTAAAGTGGCGTAACCTTAAAAAGTTCACAGAATTATAATCTTCATGAAATTTTATTAAGGTTTGAGAGGATAACATAGCTTAATGAAATCTGGTAAATTCATGACCTACCGGAAAGTGTGTGCACCTGCTCTGAAGTGGAGTAACGGGAAACAGTCACATGCTACAAATATTACCTTTTTAACACCCACCACACTGTTACATAATAACCAGAGTATCATTTGTTGTGTTATTTATTTTTTTATTATTTTTAAAGCAATGGCTGAGTGCTGTTGGGTCATAATTAATAGCAGGCTGGAGAAGGTCTGGTCATCACTTTACAGGAAATGTCTGACCTTAGGTCATCATCTTTATTATAAGTCATTCTAAACTCCTAAATATAGAAAATAAAAAGCAATTCCTGTTATTTGTTGCACAACTGCGCACAATCATAAAGTTGATGTGCTGTGAACGATATCAATACATTTAGCCAGCAGATAAATGGAGCCTAAGTGATGACACTGAAAAGTCATCATACAGCATAATAAGCAGCAAGAAGGGGAATCAGCAAGGTGAGGTGCTTTGACTACAGCCTTTGAAGGCAGACCTGGTTTTACTAGCTGTATGACCCGGGGCAAGCTCCTTTTGGATTTATTTACCTGTAAAATGGTGATAAAAATACCTACTTCTAGGTTTGTGTGAGGATTCAGTGAGAGGTATTTAAAGTGTCTATCTCACTCAACAAATGTTGGCTCACTTTGCTTCCCCATCCATTTACATCTATACTAATGCTACAATCCAGACTTCAAAATCTATATAATAGTCCTCATGAAGAAAATAGGAAGAAAAAAAACAAAGAAGAGTAAAAAGAAGCCTTTTTCCAAGGAAGGTACTAAATGACTCAAAGCTATCATAGCAGACAGTTAAATAATGGGTTTCATTCTCCCCCGTATGTTATGGGAAGAGCTTATATAAGCCTTTCAATTTTCTCTGGTTCTGTTACTGGACACCTACCAAAATGTACTGACTCAAGCATGGCACTCCAGATTGGCTAGTGTAATGGACAAAATATAATTAAATTCTCTTAATATTATATTATCATACAGATTAACTGAGTTTCTCCATGGCAGTTGTTAGTGTTAGCAATTTCATTAGTGTTCCATTAAAGTATCATACATTTGATGATGTATGATACATCATACACATATGATGTATGATTGGATGTATGATTTGATGATGATGATTTGATGAATAGTCAACAATATTTACTGAGTAGGAACTGAGAAAGACAACCTCTTCCTTTCCTTGCATTTTCAGCAATGTTAATGCACTGAGCCCACCTATGACAATTGCACTTATCACACTAGGTGCTGTATATAATGAAACCTGCATCTGTGGACTCATTAGCTCCATCTCCACTCCACAGGCAGATACACAGACACATACATTCATACACCACACATGCATAGATGATGAATAAATTAGGGTGTAATTAGTAATGAAGCCCAGTAAGAGGTTTCCAGACACTATTTTAAAATAGCTAATTGATATAAATGACATTCTGGAAAAAACAAAACATTTGGAAAAGAAAAAATATCGGTGGTTGCCAGGGGCTGGAGGTCAGGAGAAGGACTTGACCATAAAGAGGCATAAAGGAACTTTGAGGAGTGATAGAAATATTCTATAGCTTGATTGTGGTGGTGGTTACATGACTGTATGCATTTGTCAAAATCCATAGAATTATACGCCTAAAAAGGGTGAATATTGCTGTTTATAACTTATAGACCAATAAACCCGACTTTAATAAAAGCCAGCTAAGTGGAAAAGGGAAAAGAAAGTAGAGGGACCCTTCCTGACAACAAATGCTATAATTTATCCTCCAATAATGATCCATGAAGCTAAAACACAGAGTTGTCACAAATCTTTAAAAGAACCTACAACATTCTATACATGAATAAATTCTTGGACTCAATACCATTAAAGGTCAGAATCAACTGAAATTGGTATTGATTAAGTACTGTCAAATTTCAACTCCACATGCTAAGGCAAAGGAAGGAAATAAAATCCATGAGGAAAGCAAAAACTTCATTTTAATTAGGAATTTAAATGGCTCCCTTTCCTCTAATAAGTTTTTTCTTCAGAGCTGTAGGTTAAAAATATAATCAAATATATAATTAAAATTATTATAATTAAAACCTAAAAACATTTCCAATTCCCAATGCTGCTCTACATTTATGTAAACATTTCACATTTTGAAGCATTTTCACATTCATTACTTTATATAATCCCTGCGTAACTGGACACACAATGTAGTATATTATGTGGGAATAATAAGACTTCTTTATTTTGTATAGTATTTCAGAGTCGCAGAGGACTTACATGTATACTATCTCCTTCAATTGTCACTAAAGCATATGCAGTAAAGATTATTAAACTGATTTTACAAAAGAGGTAAGTAAAAAGCAACTGGCAATGGTTAGATGATTTGCCCATAGTCTCAGATCTAAGGTTCTGAATTTTGACATGGGACTTGAACCCAGGTTTTCTGACTCCTAATAATAATATCTAGACTTACCTATTAGCACATATTAAAGCACTTAATTTGCAAACAACACTATGAATTGGGTACTATTATTGTCTCCCTTTAACAAGTGTGGAAACTTAAGTTTCCTTAGGGGTTAAGTAACTTGGCCAAGGTCACACAGCTAGAAAATTGAGGAAGCAGCATTCAAACTCAGGCAACAGGGTTCCAGATTCCACAGTCCAACGCCCTGGAATATTGTGTTTCACAGCATCTTCTATTATTTCTGCACTAGGCATAAGGTCTCCTCTAACCAATAAGTTTGTTTTCATGGAAACTGCATTAAATTAACAAGCAACAAATTAGAATGATCGGTGTTTCACTCCTTTTTTGTAGGGCTTCAGATCTGACAGAAAGTGAACTGTTTTTCACCCTATCCTGTCTCCTGACTGACCACGTTCCTAATCCATTTAAACCCCATGGTGCATAACTACTCTATTATATACTCTTCCTGATTTTCCTGTCCTTCCTCTACACCTTCTTTGCAACTTCTCCCCAGCTTTGAAAAAACTCATCTTCTACGTCCTTTGCTGCTACAGCCTAGCCACAAAGAGCAACTGAAAAAAAAAAAATCACCATGAGATTGGTTTCTCCATGAAGTCTTGACCTCCAGTGTCAGCTAGACATTAGGACCACTCAGTGATCTCTGTCATACAAGACAACTCCCTCTCCCACTCGCCCACTCCTCCACAGCTGCTATTGCAAAGCCTCATTATTTTGCCTGGGTACCTTCTCACTTGTCCTTATCTCTTAACACATGAACGTTTCTGGCATTTAATTCAAGAAGCTGAACCAGCTGATATAAAATCTTCAACTCTTTGTCTCCACATATAGTAATATTCCTGTTTGCTTTATCTTGTACCACCTCACCTCCACTTTTGGGGGAAAAGCTGTTTTTCCTCTTGTTTCCAGTTATTCCCCCAGTTATACCTTTCATCCCAGCCCCTCTCAACCCCTTCGGGATTTCTTTCATCATTGGTCGCCAGTCTCTCCAGTAGCTTTGCAATCTCCCTCTCCACTGCTTTTTTCCATTTAGCCTATGAACATGCTGAAGTCTTTTTTTTATTTTTAAAAAGTCTCTCTTAATTTGTGTCTGACTACCTCTCGTAGACTTTCTCTTCACAATCTAACATCTTGAAAGAGTAGATGCTCATTGTCTCCTCTTCTTCACCTCCTCTGTGTCTCTCCAAACAGTGTCATATGTCTTTTACCTCAAAAATGACTTTGCAAAGGCTTGCAAAACTAAATTCAGTAGAGTAGTTGTCTGGGGCTGGGATGAAGGGAGGGGCATTAGGAAACATTTTGGGGGCGATGGAAACAATCTGTATCTTCACTGTGTCAGCAGTGTCACATCAGTCATAAGCCAATGAAATTTACACTTTCAATGGGTGCCATTAATTGTTCCTAAATTATACGTTAATAAAGTTGATTAAAAAATAAACTCAGTGTGATGAGTTCTAAGGTTAAACAAAGAACAAAGAAATGAACTAAAAGGAAGTAGACTAGAGTTATCAACAGGTAAAATAAGATAAATTATGCAACTAGATACTAAATTGAGACGTGAGTTTCTTTTCAATCAAATAAGAAAAGGAATAATATTAGACTAGAGAAACCACTTCATGGTACTAGAATTAAACAAGGAACGTATCACCTAGTCTTCACAGTTAGAGTTTAGGTAACATAACAGCTTTTAGAAATACAGATATAATATTTGGTTGAACATTTTATGTATCACCTTCTATTTTTTAAAAATAAGTGCAGGGCTTCCCTGGTGGCGCAGTGGTTGAGAATCTGCCTGCTAATGCAGGGGACACGGGTTCGAGCCCTGGTCTGGGAAGATCCCACATACCGCGGAGCAACTAGGCCCGTGAGCCACAACTACTGAGCCTGCGCGTCTGGAGCTTGTGCTCCGCAACAAGACAGGCCACGACAGTGAGAGGCCCGCGCACCGCGATGAAGAGTGGCCCCCGCTCGCCGCAACTAGAGAAAGCCCTCACACAGAAACGAAGACCCAACACAGCCAAAAATAAATAAAATTAAAAAAAAAAAAAAAGAATAAGTGCATAGTTCAGGATGGCACTGCTGGGACCTTCAACTTTTAGACTGTACATCTGAGGCATAAAGTTGTTTGTTGTGTACTATGTTTGGTAGAAGTTTGTCTTACTGTTTCTCTACTAAGAACTCTTTTTACAGAGTGGTTTGTTATTATAGCACTTTTTACAAAGAAACTATACTTGAACAGTTCCAAACTGTACATACTGTATGAAGCTTCTCCTCTCAATGGGTTTCTTATTTCTATGTGGAATTTCATATCTTGCAGTGTCCTGTAAATAAAGATTAAATTCCACCCTTAAAAAAAAAATAAGTGCATAACATTAAATTATACTCAATGAAAGAATTTCTACAGCTACCGATAAAAAGCCTGGACTGGGCTTGTTACTTTCTGACAGTATAATACACTGCAGAAACAGACAAGGATTGAAGAAAAATCATCTTCTGCATGCCAGATACTTCATATATATAATCTCATTTCATCTAACATGCATAATAAAAGCTTGTTAGATGAAATGAAATCACTTATTTAAGCAGTTAAATAACACAGCTAATATGTAGTAGAACCAGAATCAGTTCCAGAATCTATCAAGCTTAAAACCCTTCCTCTATGCCATACACATCCAATCACCTACAGGAGTGGGTTGTCAACATGCCCATTAAGTGATCTCTCAGATATCAATTGCCCAAGGAAGTCATTGGCAAATGCTGGGTCACAGGCAATTTGTCCTCACATTCACTGATGCGTGCACAGACTATGGAACTGTGGAGAAATGGACTAGGAGAAATAAATGTGCTTTAGCCACCAAGAAATGCGGAAGTCAGAGTCTCTACACTGAGAGCTCACCTGTACTCTCTCTCAGTCCTCTCAAATGATGTGGACCAGAGGAGGAATTTCAAGAAAGCAAAAAATATGTGATCAACCTTATTTCTATTGCCTTCAGGCAGTTATTGGTTGAATCCCAAGAGTTCTACACCATATAATATTGAAGAAGCAGGCATGACCATAATAAGTACCTTGACCATAAAGCATTTGTTTTTCAATAAAAACTACATTTTTATAGGTGCACATAAAATGTGTTAGCTGCAAAATGCACTCTCAAAAGCTCAAACAATTACCTTGTTGGGTAGAGTTATTTAGTATTATCCATTCAGAGAATGGAAACATTTCGATTTTAGTTTCAGTTGCGCAAATTCAGAACTGTTCTCTCTGATGACAATGAGCAACTAACTCAGCCATTCCCTGTATAACACAGAAACTGTAGGTATCATCTCAGCATAAAACAAACTGAGAGTATTCCTCGAATTCTCATTTTCTCACAACCCATAGCCAATATATCATGAGTCCCAGCAATTCTACCTTTAAAATATAGCCCATATTCCACTACTTTGCTACACTCCACTACCCACACACTGTCACCACTTAGATGGTCTGTCTGCATCCGTCCTTACCCAACTGTAGTATATTTCCACACTGCAGCCAGAAGGGCCCTATTGAAATATAAGTCTGATATGTCATTCTTCTGCTTGAAATCTTCCAAAGGCTTTCCATCACACTCAGATTGAAAGCAAAAGTCTCTATAATCACCCATAAGACCCTACCTACACAGCACACCACAAATACACACACACACACACACACACACACACACCTGACCTCATCATCTACTATTCTCCTCTTCACCCCAGGGCTCTTCTTCCAGCACCTGGAACACTCCAGGCATTCCCCTGCCTCAACACCTTTGCACTGTCTGTTCCCTCTGCCTGGAATCCTTTCCCCAGATACCCCAATTCTCACTCCTACAGTTAAGCCTTCGTTCAAATATTCATTTTCAGAGAGGCTTTAATCACGCTATTTTAAATTGCATCACTGTTTTCCCTGTTTCGTTTTTCTCCTTAGCACGTATCACAATCTCACATATTATGTATTTTATTTTCTTGTCAATCTCCCCCCAGTGAAATAGAATGTAAGCTTTATAAAGTTTTATCTGCTTCATTCATTGCTTTGTTCCCAGTGCCTGGAACATAGGAAAATTCAAGTAAATATTTGGTGAGTGAACATTACTGTATGACTGAATGAATGAAATCCTAACATCTACACAGAGAAGAATACTTATCTTCTTGTTTGCTACAGCTGAAGTATGTACTGTTCCTCTAGTACTGTTGCCAAGTCATTTAATGTAAATTTAAAATAAATGAGAAATTAGGGCAAAAGTCTGCTTTACATGGCTGAGTACTGGAATTGTGCGTATCATAAAATGATTCCTACCCTCCCTGATTTAACAATGTTAGCATTATGCAGATTTTCAAAAAGCATTTTCTAGGCTGTTATTTACAGAAATATTATGCTTAGTCCACAATTACTTTCTGACACGGAATCAAAAACTGATGGGGGGGGTTTGATGAATACTGTCCTTTAGTGTGTTTTCAGTGAATATTACTGATATGGAAAACATTCATAAGAGATAAATATGTATAAAGCCTACTTGTTTCTCCTGTAAAATATTAGATTTAGACATCTGATCTCATAATTTTTTTAGAAGGAAACCAAAAGAGAGTTTCAATTAGATATCCACCAGGAGAACAAACTCTAGGCCATGAAGCAGGGAAAAGGGAGATGACAGACCAACCCAAACTGCACAGGACCTGTTTAGTACCAGTGTCTCTCACTAGTAGTAACCCAACAAGATGGAGTTCTTTGTAAGATGGAGATGTCACATCCAAATGGGCTAAAAAGTAATAACAGCCAAGGCAGAGAGGGGAAGAACACCAAGAGGGAAATCCAAGAATGTCTTCCAAGATTTGGAGTGTATGGAGGGAGTATTTGGAGTGTAATGTAGCCATATTTGAAAAGAAAGGAGTTTTAGGCACAGAGTCAGTGGAACCAGTAAAATTACTGGAGAAAATGATTTACTCTTGCCAGATTGCATCTATACCTTTAGACAGACCTTGCATCTTCAGCAATAAAATCTCATCTCTGTTGGGGTTTTTTGCCTGGCTTGGTAATGTCCTGCTCCTATATGAAACCAGACTAGGAAATTCCCTTTCTCTAGTTGCAGATACATCCTGATACAACTGTCCTCACACATTTCGGGTATATCCTACTGAAAATATTAGGACCTATTACTGAGGAGGCAAATGATTCTTGCAGCCCAAATCCTCTGGGATTCTTAGTCATCATTTGGTGATTAATTACTTGCCTTGTCATCAATGGCAGTTTATGCCTCTATGATCTCATTTGCAAAAATCATATCATGAGCACCAACAATGTTCCAATATCTTCCTCAGTAATTGTCCGGAATGACTGAGCCTAGAGCCTATCAGTGGGATTTAGTAATCAATTTTTTCAGAAAGGATAAACTTTGGAAAATGATTTAGTCTAATTTGTGTAATAACATTTATTATTTTCTAATGAGAATGTCACGTGTCATGTTTAAAACTTTGTCAGAGTTATTCTGTTGTTATTGTTCAGGTTTGGATACTTTTGAACAAAAACTACCAAAAGGACATTGATTTTATTGGAGTCTTGGTTCTTTTTTTTTTTGGTGGGGTATTCTAATAAAAAGTTAATCTCAATCTCTCTCTCAGAATATTTATCTAACCACAGGATAAGATGACAGACACATGGGAAAATAAGATTGATTTCTGCTTACCTACAACCCTATACAACTGCTTACAGAGGAAACACTTCCCTAAAGAGACCAGCATGCCATGAATGATTTACTATTTATAAGGTCAGTCATGGACTTGGAAAAATATATTCCTTATATTAATAATTTCCTAAAACATTCCTGATTCAGTTATGTGTATAATCTGTTTCAGTGATACTGGGAGTCAAAATAAATCTAAGGAAAGACTCTTGATGAGAATAACCATCTCAGATTTGGACCTGGTTATGAGGAACTCTTTATTAACTGGCCTTGTGATTACAGACAGACTGCACTAAGACTTCTCAGAGACTGCTGTTTGTGTCATCTCAAGAGGATAAATAAGCCTAACCAGGTATTTTCCTACTTGATTCATGAACTAGCTATCATGGAGAGAGGCCTATATATTTATATAAGTCCAATTCAGATTTTCTATGAATCACACTCTGGTGGGATCACTGCCACTCCAAAATTTCCTAATATTTATCAATGATCCCCTGGATTATTGGGCACTATAAACTGAAAATGTTGCCAAATTTACTAAATAGTATCAGGCTCTCTCTGCAGCTATCCTATCTTATGGTACTATTTTTCTGTTCTCACTTAGAACTATGAAAACAAAGTAGATACTAAATTAAATATATATAGTAGTAAAATTCTAATAAAATCTGAAGGAGAAAGGACTAGTGACATTACCATTATCAATAACGGTCAAACATGTTTCATATCTAAAGCTAGAGAATCTAAAAACTGTAACTACTAGGTTCACTGGGGCAATTGAGGTAGTGTAATTAGATTGTCTCATAGAGAATGCTTGTAGACAGAATCCGTTGACTATTTTAGCTTTAACATCCACCAACTATGTGACAAGGATCAAGTTGGTAGGCCCTTCGAGATTCCAATTCCTCACCTATAAAATAAGGATAATGGTAGCAGCAACATCACATGGTTGCTTTTCACTGCTCCTGACACACATTTAGTATTCAATAAATGTCCAATGTTCTCATTATGTTTTAATGATAATAATCTGTGTCAGGGGCTGCTAGTTGTCTACTAATGCTCAATCCCCTTGTTCTTCAGTTTTGGAACCCCTCGTTTTTAGCTCAACACATGGCTTTATGGAATAAAGACTACATTTCCCAACATCCTCTGCACTTAGGTATAGCATGTAAGAAAGTTATAAGGCCAATTGGAAATTTTTTTTTACTGCTTTATGTGTGACTTTCAGGATATGCCTTCAAAAGGAGGGAGCAGAGTCACAGAAGATCATCCCAGATAAAGAAGCATGAGAAGCTTGAGTCCATGCTTCTCATTTAGGAGTGTGTATCTGAGCACTTCAATATCCTCTCGAAGCCGAGCCCCCATGTCTGAAGGTTCAAATTCACCATGTCTGTACAGTAGGGCCCATAAATGTGAACCTGAAAAACAGTCCACAGGTGATTCTTATATGAACATGTAGTTTAAGAACCACTGCTGTAGAGTCTCCACCAAGTCTCCTACATCTAGAATATGAAGACTAAGTGAATATCAATCAAACAGTATGTTGGAAACACTGCAAACTGAACAAGACTCAGACTATCCCTAAAACAGCCAAACAATGCCTGACCACAGAACACAGCATAAAAAGTTCCTGCTCATTTGTTCTTTCTACATGGTGAGCTATGTCCTTTAATTATGAAAAACTTTGTCTCTTAATCCATTTCCCATCCAGAACCTCAAAGTCTCTAATAATGTAGTCTAGATTTCCCTTAATTGCATTTGTGCGCACATTTATCTGAAGAAGTAAGTAGATATCAGTGAGTGAAAGGAGTCTTGATGAGCCCTCTGTCACCTCTTGAATACCTGCTCCAGGTTGGCTGCACACCTCCAGATGGAGTCATCTCCATAGCTTTCATATAGTCATCAATCACTCTGTCATTCTTCTAGATCAGGGGTTCTCAATCAGGCGTGATTCTGCCAGGGCCCATTTGACAATGTCTGGAGACATTTGCAGTTGTCATGACTGGAGGGGCTACCAGCAACAACCGGGGAGAATCCAGGGACGCTGCTACACATCATATAATGCGCAGGACAGACCTCCACAACAAAATGTTATCCAATCCAAAATCAACAGTGCCAAAGGTTGAGAAACTGTTGCAAAGGGTGTTGAAAGAGCCCCTTCCCCTACAGACATGTGGTTAGAATGCCCAAATACACAGTCTCTGAGAAGCAGCTCACATCTAGCTAGGACATAAGCTCTGTGAAGAAAGAGGCCATGCTTATTGTGCACAGCCCTGTGTCTGCCCTGTAGACATCCAATCTTAACATCTGTGAGCCAGTACAGCGTAGCAGTGAGGAGCATGGGCTCTGCAGTAAGACCACTTACCAAAAATTCCCTAAGGTAATTATTATGAAGATTAAATGAGCTAATCCATGTAAAGTTCTTAGAACAGTGTCTGACACATAATAACTGATAAATAAAATAATGCTATTTTAAAATAAAGTAATAAATAAGACAATTTGGTGAAGGAATGAATAATTTTATGATGCCCCAATAGTGCAGAAAATCTCTTCCATCTTTTCCATCTTTCAACCTCTATGTCCTTTTGTTACAACCCACCTTAAATCATATCCTGATAAGTAGTAGGAAATAACTTTATTTTTTAATATATGAACATAGATAATAGACATAGGATCTCCATGTCTTCAAATACCTTTCTTTCCCTGGTTTCCCGCCCCCCACCTCCGGGAGCAATTCCTCTATAAATCTAAGAAGATTCCATCTTCCCACATATGACAGTACCACAGAGAAATATCCCTCACACCCTTCTTCCTTCCTCTAATAACGAGCTTATAAGTCACTTGCACAATGTTGGTAATCACAGGAAAAATAAACACCACAAATTTTTGCAACACTTTTTCACAGTGGCATTATGCTGGGGTGTCAAGATGAAATAGCAGTGTTTCTGGTCTCCCCCCTCTGAATAATCCTCCTTGGCCTTTGAAAACTATCTTTTTTGAGCTGCTGCCACAAAGGCTCCCATTTTACCCTCCTGTGCTCCTTCTCCATCCAGCCTACCTTAGCTTACTCACTAGCGAGACAGAAACTTAGCCTTGTCAGTATAGCTGCCGTGCATTGAACATCCTTATGTGCCCAGCACTGTGATGGATGTTTCACTCCCATTGTCTCTTTTAAGTTTCTCAACAGTATTACCAGGCATGCATTTTTATCCCATCCATATCAGAGAATGTGGCTCTAGTTGAGATATCTGCCTCTAGTAAGTGATGGAATCCAAAATCTAACCCCCATCTGCTAAATACCAATTCTATTTTCACTATCCTTCTTGGCCCAACCTGTGCTTGACTCCTTTATGGCTTCCTGGGAAACACACATCATGTAATAGAATCCCTCCACTCTCGGCTGATGACTACCCCACGCACTCGTTGTTCACACTGCCTGTCCCTAGGGCAGGGGTCCCCAACCCCCAGGCCACGGACCGGTACCAGTCTGTGGCCTGTTAGGAACCGGGCCGCACAACAGGAGGTGAGCGGCGGGCTAGCGAGCCACGCTTCATCTGTATTTACAGCCGCTCCTCATCACTCGCATTACCGCCTGAGCTCCGCCTCCTGTCAGATCAGTGGCAGCATTAGATCCTCATAGAAGCGTGAGCCCTACTGTGAACTGCGCATGCGAGGGATCTAGGTTGTGAGCTCCTTATGAGAATCTAACGCCTGATGATCTGAGGTGGAGCTGAGGCGGTGACGCTAGCGCTGGGGAACAGCTGCAAATACAGATTATCATTAGCGGAGAGGTTTGACTGCACAGAGACCATAATAAATCAATTGCTTGCAGACTCATATCAAAACCCTATCAGTGAGTGGCAAGTGAAAACAAGCTCAGGGCTCCCACTGATTCTGCATTATGGCGAGTTGTATAATTATTTCATTATATATTACAATGTAATAATAATAGAAGTGCACAATAAACGTTATGCACTTGAATCATCCTGAAACTACCCACCCCCTGCCCCGGTCCATGGAAAAATTGTCTTCCACGAAACCGGTCCCTGTTGCGAAAAAGGTTGGGGACCACTGCCCTAGGGAAAGGGGAGGTAAAAGAACTGCTCTCACCATGAGCATTTCAGACATTTCCACGAGGTCCTTCTGATGAAATTTCTCATCGTTTAATGCATTACTGAAAAATAAATAAATAAGAACACTTCTCCATTCAGGAAGAGGGTTCCTGATTCAAATGATTGTTTTTTCCTCTCTGAAATGCTCGGAGATACATCTGCATTAATTCTAGGCATGTGTGGAGATAACCTAACTTTCAGCCTGACTTGCCATTTAAAAGATTTACATCTCATCAGAGAGACATATATAATAAATTTACCATATAAAAAAACAGAACACTGTATTTCTTCATTTTCTTTCTCTGGCATGACAGGCGTGTGTAGTGTTAAGTCAGAGGGGAAGAACGCATGAAATGCCTCACTCTGGCCAAGCCTCCACCGGAACCTAGAACTGTATGGAGAAGAGGGAGAGAAAGTAAGAGAGGAGGGGAAAGAAAGCGAAGAGAAAAACGAAGAAGTAAAGACACAGTACTAAAGCACTGTCCTCTCAGTCAAGCAACCTGAAACCCTGAGGTCTTGTTTGATTACTTTTATTCCCTTGTCACCCAAATCAACACACTCAGCAAGACCTACTGATTTTTCCTTCAAGCGCATCTTATAACACCCATGCCTTGAATATTTACTGACTGACTGCTATGGGCAAGGAAATATGCTATATACCATGGAGTATATAGTATATACTAAACATATAATTTCTGTAAGCTGCCCAGAATATATACATATGTGTTGTGTGATTATATGTATAATACAGTATATGAGTGTGGTTTTTGCTGGCAAAGTTCTTATCCTCACAGATCTTGCAATCTCATAAGTAAAAAAATGATGTGCAGAAAACAACATAATAAATTTATTAGGACAATGATCCAAAGAGAGTTATAATTAAAGGGCTATTACAGTTCAAAGAAGAGAAAGAATCTAGCTAGGGCAAGGCTTCGTGGCAGAAATGAAACCTAAAATTGCCTAGAAGAACAGTTAAGCTCTTGTGCTGGGGTAATTCTTTCTTGTCATACCAATATTCTTTAAAATCGTAATTCAGTAATTAAAGTACAGCACTTCATGGAGTTACATTTAAAAAAAAAAAAAGCTTCACTGCCATGTGAAAAAGACATAAGAACAGTCAATGCATTTGCCTTCACCAGGTCTAAAGCACCATTATCCACACTCAGCCAGGACCTTCTGGAGATGGGCTTTCAAAACTCCAGGCTTTCTTCCCTTCCAGTGTATTTGGCATGCTTCTTCAAGATTAATATTTCTTAAACCTCACTTGTATCATGTCATTCCCTTATCCTTTGGGGATCCTGACTTCTTTCCATTTCCAATCTAAACTTGTCTTTCTGACCCCACTCCACCTATTTACTTTCCCTTCCTGTGACTCCACCTTTCATCTTCCCTGGGATCCAGCCCAGCTCAGGAGCTCAACTCCCTGGGTGTGTTGAGCTGCCACTGTGAGCCACGCAACCACGGGCCAGCTAGGTATTCACTCTCTCAGTGCCTCATTTTCCTCATCTAGAAAATGCAACAGTTCTTGCCTCAAAACATTAAATGAAATATTAAACAGAACAGTGCCTGGCAGCTGCTAAGTACTCAATAAATGAAATATATATTTATCTGATGATTGCTGAAAGGATATAATTCTTCCCTTTCTTGATAATGTTATACTGGTTTTCCTTCGAGAAATTACCCCTCCCCAGATTCCATCTGCCCCTATGAAGGAATCCCAGAATCTACATCATACCTGGAGATGGGCACTCTATTCAGGCAAAACAAATTGCTCCCTCTCTCTCTCCTGGGAATTTGAGGACTGCAGCCAAAACATTCGGATGACAGCGCCCCAAGAAGATAGGTAACTGGTAATTATTGTCTAGATGCTCAAGTCTGTTCTTCCCAGGACATAATTATTTAATTCTTTCTGGTGAGCTGGCCAGGATCCCACCGTTGATTTTCTCTTTTGCTTAAGTTTTCCTGAGTTGCTTTCAGATACTTACAACCAACTAAGTGATATATTAATCTTCTCACTCTGAAGAAAATCCCATGGTCATCCCTTCCTTAGACACTCTCTTCATCTCAGGAAGAAGGCTCTCTAATTTGCCTTTCACCTTCCCATATTCACCCCTCCCTCAAGTTCCAATACTCTTCAGTAAGTATCTGTCCACATTGATCTCCTTCTCTGTTCTTCCTTGTCATCTAACATAGCACTGAATTTACCTTTCCTTTATAAAATACTGCCTTGTACCATCCAGTATGTGGTAATGTGTTTATCTTGTCTAGTCAACTGGCTCTTAAACCCTTTGGAAATGAAATCTATACCTTATACATTGGTTTACAGCAGTATTTAACCTGGTTGATTACTGTTTGCTTTTGATTAACTGATTGACTAACTGGCTGATTGATTAACTGCAAAAAGTTGAGAATTTTTCCTCTCTGTCACTCAAAGTCCTACATCTTTGTGAAATTCTTATGAATTCTGCCCAGTCTGTTCTCTCTTTGGTCATCTTAACTATGCCAGGATTTTCCAATTATCTCAGTTTAGTACTGAACACAGTTGCCTAATACAGATTTGTGAATGGATAAAGCAATGGTTTTCTATGGTTTTAAGAAATATGGTAAGAAATAAATACTTTTCAGTGGCATGTGAACAGTACATTTGGATAGTGATTGGTTTTAGGCATTCACCAATCCCGCCGCCCCCAATTAAACCTAATCAGAAAACAGCAGCATTTCACAGACCCAGCACGTTTCCTCCCGCCATCTGGTCTGAAAAGGAAGTCAAGAAACATTAGTAGGTGGCAGGGGCTAAAGACAGACAGTTCTATTAGTACTTGGATGTCTTCTTACACTCTGAATATTCAGCTTTATATATCCAACTGAATACAAAGACCTTCCATGAATAGTATTTGATTCTTCAGCAAAGAATTTTCCTCTTTGTTTCATGCAAGTTCCACCTCCAGAAATATTAATATATCTCGACCAAATACCCTAGTTAGTCTCTGAAATTTGACATCAGATCCTGTAAGAATCATTTGAATCTCAGTAACATCAACCTTTAGAATATAATTTAGTTTCATCATTTGTTTTATATCATGATTACCCAGAGATTTTTTCTCTGAACTGAAGCACATTTTATGTCTGAGACCAGATGCAAAAGTTTGGATACTCTTTTTGTGTCAGCCATGATCTAAGACTCTCCACTTGTTTGCCATACCTCCACTTACTTCCTGTTCCTAGATCTTCAGGACAGTTGAGCTAGACCATCATGACAGCTTTAATCAAACAGGAAAACTGATCCTGGTCAGGTAAATAATGGACAAAAGGAACTGAGAGTCTTTTGGGAAAGGTGATAAGACATTTCGTATTATCCCCATGCTTCTACAGAAAACTCCTGATACGATCTGAAGCCCTCCCAAGCTCAAATCCTTTAATGCTTCCCTCTTCTTAAAGGATAAAATCAATGACATACAAATCCCTCCATGATGTGTCCCCTGCATAAATCTCCAACCTCATCTCTCACCACTTTCTTCCTCAATATTACAAAATACTCTACCTCCCTTAGATTATAAAGGATTGGGCAAAACAGTTCTTTAAAGTAAAAGTCCTAAAGAACTAGAAGTAAAAAGAAAAAGTAAGATCAAAAATAACAATAATAAATCTTAAGTTATAAGGAAAGTACACAGCAAAGAAAGGAAAAGCAAACTCTTTCAGATTAACAGATTATACGCTATTATGCTACTCTAGATATGCCGGGACCATATCTAAGAGGCAACTGGATTGGTGGCCTCCATTGCAACCACCCAAAATTTTAGCAGTAAGATTGAGGGAAAGAGGATCACCACCAAAATCACCTCCTTTCTCTCTACCAAGAGAGAATGGACCTGGTTACGCACGACGTGATCCATCACTCACATCATCAAGTTTAAACATACTACAGCCATGAATACTCTACAATGACTAAACTGTTCTGTTTATTTTTATTTAAACCTTTTTCCTTCAGCCTCTATTAGCCTCTTCAATAGGTAGACTCTTAAACCTCAGGGCAGTAGATAAATCGTGGATTATGCAACAAAACCCATTATCATTCATCACTTAATCTACCATCAGCCCAGGCCAGCCACCAGGGGATGGAGATTTGCTGAGGCACACACCATTACACCAACATCCCAATGGGAACCTTGGAGCTGGATAGTTCTATAAGCTCCTCCACTAACTAAATTCTGCCTACTCCGTCCTCTCTCTCTTCTGCTGTTGACACATCCCTCCAGCCTACCATTCTACCCTCTGTGTAAGTAATCTTCATTATCAACAGCTCTTAGCCTTTACACAAACCCCTGACTCCTGCTACTTCTACTCACATTCTCATCTATAGTTAGATCCTCTCTCACCCACCCTCAGAGCCAGAGAGGGATGAGCACTTTCCTGACTCTTCCACCGCTACTTTTATACCACGATTCCTCCACTTTTATGAAAAAACTCTCCTCTTTTGAAGTTAATGGAGTTCACTAATTCTCTTCCCCATTTAGGCCTCCAAGTGTGATACTCACACTTCAAAAGTCTGAAGGCTGCCTACAGCTTTCTTACTAACATTCTCAAGGATTCCCCCTCAATTGTTTTGATGTTTGTTCCAATACAGCCTCGTCGTTATTTTATCTCAGCTCCCTCCATGATTCTAAAGTCAATCCCCTTCATTCATCCAACTTTGCAATAACACTCCTCCAACTCAATTAAACTGCAGTTAAAATTCCTCCAACTCACTCTGAAATCTGAAACTTCCTTTCTATGACAGCTTTCTACCTCATCCACTTCATCCCTCTACTCTGACTTTTTATTCTCATGGTGACTTCTATTCTTCATCTGTCCCAATCCATTTTCCATGACTATCACTCCCATTTTGGGTTCCCTTGCCTCTCTGGAAACCATGGCCTATACTTTCAACAATGTTTTCATTGTCACTCTAGATGTCGTACCCTGATTGCTGGCCATGTGTGTCTTGTCAGTCTCCCAGGTTGAATCTCCCACATCTGCTTTCTCTATTCCTATTCCTGGGTTCTTAAAACTTGCAGAAAGGTACAAAGGAGTGTTGGATATTTCCCCTACAAAGACAAACTACTAAACATCTGGTAGCTCTTCAGCTACTGTCTGGAAATGTTTTTTTGTTGTTGTTCTCTTCTACAGATTCAGCACTCCTATATCTAAAAATCACTTGCACCAGGCTCTGCATACATGTATTTTCTCATCCTTTCCCTTAACTAGCAGTCTTAAGGACATAGTCTACAATCACTACATCCATTTGTCCACTCTACACTCACTCCTTAACAGAACCCATTGGCCCTATTCCTACCACACGAATGAAATTTAAGGAGGTTCATCAATTACATTTTTTTTTCTTTTTAACTTCTCAAACTCCTTGACTCCAATAAACTACTGACCTGGCTACATAGCCTGCTGACAAGAGTACAGATCTGACTGGATGACCCAAGCCTGCCTCAGGCATAGCTCTCATGCAGCAGAGGTGACTTGGGCACCAAAATTCCATCACAGACACCTAGGTGGCAGCCAGGGCCACCTAGCCAATAGCCCAGCTATCACCAGCCAATCAACAGCACTCAGAGCCTTTCCTTTCTTGTTAGAGGGCAGAAACAATTGCTGGTCTTTCAGTTTATAAGAAACACCCCCATTTCTCCTCCCCTGTACTAGATCCTCCAGAGCCTCAACTCTGCACTGAATCCAGTTCCCTGTTTGGCAGTAAAACTTTACCTCTCAGTACTCAGCTCTCCTTAACAACATCTTCCAACAAAGTGCCTAAAAAGTGAAGATACCTCTATTGCAACATTCACTATTTTACATTCAATATTGGTCAAAATTACTTCTCATGAATTTTCACGCCCTATATATTAACCTAACCAAAAGGTTTTGGAAACTCCTGACACTGTGACTTCTCCGAAGGGAATTCACTTATTTAGATGTCCAATGGACTTTCACTGAGTACCTCTCATTTTCTATATACAATAGGGATGGCTGATCTTACAAAGATGAGTAAGGTATGGCGCCTGACTTCAAAGAGTTCACAGTCCAGAGGAGCAAAGAGGCCAGCAAGAAAGGACTATAAACAGAGAGATAATGACTTTAAGAGATAAGCGTACAAAGTCTTCTAAGAGTAGGGAGAAGGAGGATTATCTCTTCTAGGGATAGTCAAGAAGCCTCCACTTATACTCCTAAATAAATTGTAACCCAACTCTTCTGTCACTACTTCTTTTTCTTTCTCTATGGACCATTACTATATTTGTAATGCAATGGAAACAAAAGGACCCCTATTATTACCATGGACTTTTTTTAACTGGATTTTTTATCATGGATTTTTTAAGAGCTTAGAGTACATTAACCTACACTCTTCTACTCCTGTTAAAAAGAGACCTAAATTTTATTTCCAGTAGGAAACTACATTGAATAATCACATGTTTTAAGTGTGTATACACAATGTCACTAGAACCCTAGCATCAGAAATGTGCATCACATGTATGAGTGTGTATACTTTCCTGGGTATAGGTATATGTACACATACACCATCACTGTAAATTTTGTGTATCCTTCCTATTGTAGTCAGTCCACACATACAAAAAAAAAAAACCTGAAAAATATGTTTATGGCACTAGCAGTTGCTTTTTGCTCAGCATCTCTCCTCTAGAAACTCCTGCTTTTATGGTAACGTATATTCCCATTCACAAGGTGAAGCAGAAGATGTCATGTTCCTGTGATGTGCATTCTCTAGACACAGTGACCAGAGATGATCATATGACTCAAACAAGGACCATCAATACACTCCCCATGAGTTTGGAAATTTATAAAGGTCAGTTTCCCTCTTGGGGCCTGCATGTCAATATGCAAAACTTGGGAACTTCTGACAGCAACATTCTACCACGTGACTCAAAGAACAGAGGAAGCCTGTCCACAGTGAGAGAGTAAAGCAAAGCAGAAGAAGCACTGACAAAGACCTGAAACAGGATCCCCAAGTTTCTCACAGCGCTCTAAGTTTCAGGTCCACCCCTCACCTGGAATTCTTTGAGATACTCTGACATTTTTCTTATAAATTTCCCTTTTTTGCTTAAGCTCAAATTGAATTTCTATCACTTGCTAATAAAAAAAATGCTGACTAATAGAATTCTATATAATCAGTTATATAATAGGAGGAACCTATCACTCAAGTAGTGTAGGTTGTGCATCCAACTGGCCAAAAAAAATGAAAACTCTCATTGGTTGTGATGACCAGTTCAGAATACATAGTGAATCTGGAGGACAGAAACTATAGAGGTGTTATTACCTTAAACATTAAAGTCGTTCTTGACTCTTTGCTCTTCTTCTTCCCCAATGTTTACTTTTTCCTATCTTTTATCCCCCACCAAGTCCTACCAATTCTTTCTTTTAAGTGCGTTTCATAACTACACCATCTCATACATTTAAATTATAATTACCCTAGTCCAGACTTTCTTAGCTAAATGGACCCCCGTTTCCAGTCTCCTCATGTCCACATATTTTGCATGCTTCTCTCCAGCAGATTATAAAAATTATACATATCATGCTTCCAGTTCTTAAATTTCCAGTGGATCTTATTGTTAACTGAATAATAATTTTAAAATTTAGCCAGGCATCAAGCCCTTTCATAATCTAGATTCCATCTACCTCTCAAACTTACATATCCCTACTCCTTTCTATGACTTCTGAATATATCATCAACTTAATTGTCATCAACAGAGTGAGTACAATGTGTCAGGCACTATGCTTGTGATTTTATAATCCCTATAATACTTATAACAACTGTGGTGGTTTTCCAATGAGCCTTCAAATTCTTTGACACTATTCCCATTGAAAGATGGGGACTATGTCCCCTCCACTAGAATCCGGACCAATCTAAGTTTGTAAGTAACAAAATGCACCAACAGTGACACTGTTAACTTCTTAGGCTAGGTCTGAAAGGATAATACAGCCTCTGCCTTGCTAAAAGGAAGAGAGGAAAAAAAAGATGGTGACTAATACATTCTATACAACCATTTATAATGGAATGAACAGGCAGTGTGCATCTCTCAGTATGCTCACCTTTGGAGGCCTGAATCACCAGTAACAAGTCTGACAACATTAGGCTGCAAAGAAGCTGAGGCCAAATAGGGAGACCATTCATAGATGCTCCAGATAAAAGCCCCAAGTGAGAGCCCAGACAACAGCCAACAACAAGTAAACACAGTTAGTAAAGATTGCCCCCAGATGATTCTGGCCCCGAGCTGTCAAGCACTCCCAGTGAGACGAGCCTTCCCAGCTGGGACATCGAAGAGCAGAGATGAGTCATTCCCTGCTCTATGCTGTCCAAACTCCTGACCCACAGAGTCCAATGGGCGTAAAAATTGGTAATTTTTTTTATTGGCCTTGGGCAGGTTAGCAAAGGCTGGAAGATCCTTGAGAGGATCCTTTAGCCGAAGCTTTATAGCCCTTGAGGAAGCTGTTGGTGATAGCCTGAAGGCTATAATGGTAAATAGTATTGGAAGCTGAAGGAAAGGGGACCTTTGTTATTAAGTGGAAGAAAGTTTGGCAACCCTGTTGCCTGCAGTACCATGGAAAATAAGAAATATAACTACTGAACTGCATTTTCTAGCTAAGAAGATTTCCAGGCAGAACACTGAAAGTGCCACCTGGCTTCTTACTGGCCATGAAAAAATGCAAAACCAGAGAGATGAGCTTAAGAACAAACTGTCCAGTTTCAAAGCAAAATTTAGAAGAAACAGAAAAGAGCCAGGACTTGCTGAGCTTGAAATTAAGACTCTTTCTCTTGCTGCCCAGCCTCTCCAGATGGCAAAATATTCTTAAAGTAAGAAATGGCCTTAGGAAAAAAATGCAGGTCACTGTCAGGAACACATGATGAAGCCAAGGAGGTGACTTCAGAAACTGTTAAGACTTTAGACACTCTTAAAGTGATGCCCCATAAACCTTTTTAAAAATACAAAAGGTTTTCTAAGGATCTTAAGGGTGTGCCTCATAAACCCTCTCTGTTAAATAATAGAGCATCTAAAAATGTCATGGGCATTATTCTGCAAAGCCTCAAGGTAAACAAAGTCTCATCTTAAAGAGACTTGTATATGTAGTTTTGTCTAATGGAATGGATGTAACTTGATACATAAAAAGCCAATAGTTTTTTGTTTTTTGTTTTTTTTAAATTATTTATTTATTTATTTATTTTTGGCTGTGTTGGGTCTTCGTTTCTGTGTGAGGGCTTTCTCCAGTTGCGGTGAGCGGGGCCACTCTTCATCGCGGTGCGCGGGCCTCTCACTATCGCGGCCTCTCTTGTTGCGAGCACACGCTCCAGACGCGCAGGCTCAGTAGTTGTGGCTCACGGGCCTAGTTGCTCCACGGCATGTGGGATCTTCCCAGACCAGGGGTCGAACCCGTGTCCCCTGAATTGGCAGGCAGATTCTCAACCACTGCGCCACCAGGGAAGCCCCCAACAGTTTTTAACATAATTATACCTGTTTGGACTTAAAGCAAAAGAACCAATACAAAAGAAAAATAGGCTTTTGAAACCCCCTACTTTATACTGGTAGGAAGCAAGCTAAGAAGGCTATTTAATTGCAGACATAAACTACTTTTTAATTGGAAAAGAAAACATGCCTTAGAAAAAAAAGCTAAGAGCTCAAAGGGCACGGCCAAGTGCCAGGAAGGACAACTTAACAGGGAGCAGCATTGAGCCATAATTAAGGAAGTGCCAATATGTGCCCACTTGAACTTCAGAATTGTTATGGGCCAGAGGCTGCTATAACCTCCCATTTTTTCCATTCTTGAATGGAAAGATCTACTGCAATAATCGGATTTCCATCTCACCATTGTCTGTTGTGGGGCAAGAAGGATAGATAATGTATCTCTTTAGTTAACAGGTCTTCAGAGCAAGAGAAACCATGCTCAAGAAACCAAACCCAAGTAGTCTCATCTGCACCTAGACCTAAATTACACGGTGAGATCCTGGACCTCAAACTTCAGCCTAAAGCTGTAATGGAATGAGACCTATTGGTGAGTGCATTTTGTACGTGGAATGAATGTAAATAATTTGTGGCCAGAGAGCAGACTGTATTGATTTTAAAACAAGCCCACAAATTCTTTGACACTCCCCATCAATAGGTAGGATCTATGCCCTCTTCTAGAGAACAAGGCCATCCTTATGACTCACTTGTAATTATTAGAATGCAATAGAGTGATGCTGTGCGACTTCTGAGGATAAGTCACCAATGGTCATACAGCTTCCACCTAGTTCTTTTAAAACACTCATCTGGGGTTCCCTGAGAAGTGGTTGAGAATCCGCCTGCCAATGCAGGGGACATGGGTTCGAGCCCTGGTCTGGGAAGGTCCCACATGCCGTGGAGCAACTGGGCCCGTAAGCCACAACTACTGAGCCTGCGCGTCTGGAGCCTGTGCTCCGCAACTAGAGAGGCCGCGATAGTGAGAGGCCCACGCACCGCGATGAAGAGTGGCCCCCGCTCGCTGCAACTAGAGAAAGCCCTCGCACACAAACGAAGACCCAACACAACCAAAAATAAATAAATAAATAAATAAATAAATAAATAAATAAATAAACAAATTTATTAACAAAAAAAAAGACACTCATCTTTGGAGCTCTGAACAACCACATAAGAAATCCAACCATCCTGAGGCCACTAGACTTTGAGCAAGCCCAGACCACACGGAAAGGCCACACATAGATGCTGTGGCCAAAAGCCCTATTTAACATCCCAGAAGACTGACAGAACAATCAACAGGCACATTAGTGAATATGGTCCAGATGATTCTGGCTTCTAGCTGTCAAGTCAACCTCAATCATCAAGTTTCCCCAGCTGAGGCCCCTGACATCTCTGAGCAAAGACAAACTGTTTCCGTTGGGTCCTTTAAATTCCTGACCCACTGAAACTTTGAAAGTAATAAAACGGTTGTTTTATGGCACTAAACTCTGTGATAGTTTGTTGAAGGAATAAATGAATGAACAAATACTGCCAAATGAGAATGTGAGCCTGGTGTCAAGGGATTTTCCAATTTTTCAAGAGAAGCCAGATATAAATCACGTTATGAGCAATTTCCCAATTTCTAAATGTTGACAACTAATTAGAAAAATGTTAAGACATTTTGGGGATGGGTAAACAAAACATGTCTACAGGCTTGGATTTCACCTGAAATGGATGAAATCATTTGGATCATTTCATCCAAAATGATCACCTGGACTTCATATAACCATCCCACACCCAAGATTCTAAAGCTAAATTTCAACTCCTTTTAGATGTTAAGAGTTCAGAAATGTCATTCCCATGTGTTCTCAGTAATAAAGAGGAATGACAATAAAAAGAAAATGGATTGAATTTCCAAGGGGTGACAATAAAAAAAAGAAAACCAGGTTTTTGTTTTTGGATTTTTTAACATCTTTATTGGAGTATAATTGCTTTACAATGGTGTGTTAGTTTCTGCTGTATAACAAAGTGAATCAGCTATACATATACATATATCCCCATATCTCCTCCCTCTTGCGTCTCCCTCCCATTTCCCTATCCCACCCCTCCAGGTGGTCACGAAGCACCGAGCTGATCTCCCTGTGCTATGTGGCTGCTTCCCACTAGCTATCTGTTTTACATTTGGCAGTGTATATATGTCCATGCCACTCTCTCACTTCGCCCCAGCTTAACCTTCACCTCCCCGTGTCCTCAAGTCCATTCTCTACGTCTGCGTCTTTATTCCTGTCCTGCCCCTAGGTTCTTCAGAACCTTTTTTTTAATTTTTTTTAGATTCCATATATATGTGTTAGCATACAGTATTTGATTTTCTCTTTCTGACTTACTTCACTCTATATGACAGACTCTAGGTCCATCCACCTCACTACAAATAACTCAGTTTTGTTTCTTTTTATGGCTGAGTAATATTCCATTGTATATATGTGCCACATCTTCTTTATCCATTCATCTGTCTATGGACATTTAGGTTGTTTCCATGTCCTGGCTATTGTAAATAGAGCTGCAATGAACATTTTGGTACATGACTCTTTTTGAATTATGGTTTTCTCAGGGTATATGCCTAGTAGTGATACGGTAGTTCTATTTTCAGTTTTTTAAGGAACCTCCATACTGTTCTCCATAGTGGCTGTACCAATTTACATTCCCAACAACAGAGTAAGAGAGTTCCCTTTTCTCCACACCCTCTCCAGCATTGTTTGTAGATTTTTGTAGATTTTTTGATTATGGCCATTCTGACTGGTGTGAGGTGATACCTCAGTGTAGTTTTGATTTGCATTGCTCTAGTGTTTAGTGATTAGTGATGTTGAGCATCCTTTCATGTGTGTGTTGGCAATCTGTATATCTTCTTTGAAGAAATGTCTATTTAGGTCTTCTGCCCATTTTTGGGTTGGGTTTTGTTTTTTTTTTTTTTTTATATTGAGCTGCATGAGCTGCTTGTATATTCTGGAGATTAATCCCTTGTCAGTTGCTTCATTTGCAAATATTTTCTTCCATTCTGAGGGTTGTCGTTTCATCTTGTTTATGGTTTCCTTTGCTGTGCAAAAGCTTGTGAGTTTCATTAGGTCCCATTTCTTTATTTTCATTTTTATTTCCACTTCTCTAGGAGATGGGTCAAAAAGGATCTTGCTGTGATTTATGTCATAGATTGTTCTGCCTATGTTTTCCTCTAAGAGTTTTATAGTGTATGGCCTTACATTTAGGTCTTTAATCCATTTTGAGTTTATTTTTGTGTATGGTGTTAGGGAGTGTTCTAATTTAATTCTTTTACATGTAGCTGTCCAGTTTTCCCAGCACCACTTATTGAAGAGGCTGTCTTTTCTCCACTGTATATTCTTGCCTCCTTTATCAAAAATAAGGTGACCATACATGCGTGGGTTTATCTCTGGGCCTTCTATCCTGTTCCATTGATCTATATTTCTATTTTTGTGCCAGTACCATTCTGTCTTGATTACTGTAGCTTGTAGTATAGTCTGAAGTCAGGGAGCCTGATTCCTCCAGCTCCGTTTTTCTTTCTCAAGATTGTTTTGGCTATTTGGGGTCTTTTGTATTTCCATACAAATTGTGAAATTTTGTGTTCTAGTTCTGTGAAAAATGCCATTGGTAGTTTGATAGGGATTGCATTGAATCTGTAGATTGCTTTGGGTAGTATAGTCATTTTCACAATGTTGATTCTTCCAATCCAAGAACGTGGTATATCTCCCCATCTGTTTGTATCATCTTTAATTTCTTTCATCAGTGTCTTACAGTTTTCTGCATACAGGTCTTTTGTCTCCTTAAGTAGGTTTATTCCTAGGTATTTCATTGTTTTTGCTGCAATGGTAAATGGGAGTGTTTCCTTAATTTCTCTTTCAGATTTTTCATCATTAGTGTACAGGAATGCAAGAGATTTCTGTGCATTAATTTTGTACCCTACTACTTTACCAAATTCATTGATTAGCTCTAGTAGTTTTCTGGTAGCATCTTTAGGATACTCTATGTATAGTATCATGTCATCTGCAAACAGAGACGGCTTTACTTCTTCTTTTCTGATTTGGATTCCTTTTATTTCTTTTTCTTCTGTGACTGCTGTGGCTAAAACTTCCAAAACTATGTTGAATAATAGTGGTGAGAGTGGAGAACCTTGTCTTGTTCCTGATCTTAGTGGAAATGGTTTCAGTTTTCCACCATTGAGAATGATGTTGGCTATGGGTTTGTCATATATGGCCTTTATTATGTTGAGGTAAGTTCCCTCTATGTCTACTTTCTGGAGGGTTTTTATCATAAATGGGTGTTGAATTTTGTCAAAAGCTTTCTCTGCGTCTACTGAGATGATCATATGAGACAAACTGTATTTTAAAGTCTATTTTGTCTGATATGAGAATTTCTACTCCAGCTGTCTTTTGATTTCCATTTGCATGGAATATCTTTTTCCATCCCCTCACTTTCAGTCTGTATGTGTTCCTAGGTCTGAAGTGGGTCTCTTGTAGACAGCATATATATGGGTCTTGTTTTTGTATCCATTTAGCCAGTCTGTGTCTTTTCGTTGGAGCATTTAATCCACTTACATTGAAGGTAATTATCGATATGTATGTTCCTATTACCATTTTCTTAATTGTTTTGGGTTTGTTATTGTAGGTCCTTTCCTTCTCTTGTGTTTCTTGCCTAAAGAAGTTCCTTTAGCATTTGTTGTAAAGCTGGTTTGCTTGTGCTGAATTCTCTTAGCTTTTGCTTGTCTGTAAAGGTTTTAATTTCTCCGTCAAATCTGAATGAGATCCTTGCTGGGTAGAGTAATCTTGGTTGTAGGTTTTTCCCTTTCATCACTTTCAATATGTCCTGCCACTCCCTTCTGGCTTGCAGAGGTTCTGCTGAAAGATCAGCTGTTAACCTTATGGGGATTCCTTTGTATATTATTTGTTGTTTTTCCTTTGCTGCTTTTAATATTTTTTCTTTGTCTTTAATTTTTGATAGTTTGATTTATATGTGTCTTGGCGTGTTTCTCCTTGGATTTATCCTGTATGGGATTCCCTGTGCTTCCTGGACTTAATTGACTATTTCCTTTCCCATATTAGGGAAGTTTTCAACTATAATCTCTTCTAATATTTTCTCAGACCCTTTCTTTTTCTCTTCTTCTTTGTAATTCAAATGTTGGTGCATTTAATGTTGTCTCAGAGGTCTCTGAGACTGTCCTCAATTCTTTACATTCTTTTTTCTTTATTTTTTCTGCAGTAGTTATTTCCATTACTTTATCTACCAGGTCAAATTTCCATTATTCTGCCTCAGTTATTCTGCTATTGATTCCTTTTAGAGAATTTTTAATTTCATTTATTGTGTTGTTCATCATTGTTTGTTTGCTCTTTAGTTCTTCTAGGTCCTTGTTAAACGTTTCTTGTATTTTCTCCATTCTATTTCCAAGATTTTGGATCATCTTTACTCTCATTACTCTGAATTCTTTTTCAGGTAGACTGCCTATTTCCTCTTCATTTGTTTGGTCTGGTGGGTCACTGCCTTGCTTCTTCATCTGCTGTGTGTTTCTCTGTCTTCTCATTTTGCTTAACTTACTGTGTTTGGGGTCTCCTTTTTGCAGGCTGCAGGTTCGTGGTTCCCGTTGTTTTTGGTGTCTGCCCCCAGTGGCTAAGGTTGGTTCAGTAGGTTGTGTAGGCTTCCTTGTGGAGGAGACTGGTGCCTGTGTTTTGGTGGATGAGGTTGGATCTTGTCTTTCTGGTGGGAAGGACCGCGGCCGGTGGTGTGTTTTGGGGTGTCTGTAACCTCATTATGATTTTAAGCAGCCTCTCTGCTAATGAGTGGGGTTGTGTTCCTGTCTTGCAAGTTGTTTGGCATAGGGTGTCCAGCACTGTATCTTGCTGGTCATTGAGGGGAGCTGGGTCTTAGTGTTGAGATGGAGACCTCTGGGAGAGCTTTCACTGTTTGATATTACATGGAGCCGGGAGGTCTCTGGTGGACCAATGTCCTGAACTCAGCTCTCCCACCTCAGAGGCACAGGCCTGACACCCAGCTGGAGCACCAAGACCCTGTCAGCCACATGGCTCAGAAGAAAAGGGAGAAAAAAGAAAAAAAGAAAGAAAAATAAATAAAATAAAACAATTAAAATAAAAAAAATTATTAAAAATAAAAATAAGTAAAACGTAATAAAAGAAAAGAAAGAAAGAAAAAAACGGAAAGACAAAATGCTAGGACAAATGGTAAAAGCAAAGCTATACAGGCAAAATCACACAAAGAAGCATACACATACACACTCAGAAAAAGAGAAAAAGGAAAACATATATATATATCTATAAAAAAAAGAGAAATGAAATCAATAAATAAATCTACCAATGATAATAAACTCTAAATATTAAACTAAGATAAACATAAAACCAGAAACAAATTAGATGCAGAAAGTTAACCCCAAGTGTACAGTTGCTCCCAAAGTCCACCGCCTCAATTTTGGGATGATTCGTTGTCTATTAAGGTATTCCACAGATGCAGGGTACATCAAGTTGATTGTGGAGATTTAATCCGCTGCTCCTGAGGCTGCTGGGAGACATTTCCCTTTCTCTTCTTTGTTCGCACAGCTCCTGGGGTTCAGCTTTAGATTTGGCCCTGCCTCTGCGTGTAGGTCGCCTGAGGGCATCTGTTCTTCCCTCAGACAGGACGGGGTTAAAGGAGCAGCTGATTAGGAGGCTCCGGCTCACTCAGGCCGGGGGGGCGGGAGGGGTACGGAATGCGGGGCGAGCCTGCGGCGGGCGGCAGAGGCCAGCATGACATTGCAACAGCATGAGGTGTGCCGTGTGTTCTCCCGGGGAAGTTGTCCCTGGATCACGGGAGCCTGGCAGTGGCAGGCTGCACAGGCTCCCAGGAGGGGAGGTGTGGATAGTGACCTGTGCTCGCACACAGGCTTCTTGGTGGCTACAGCAGCAGCCTTAGCATCTCATCCCGGTCTCTGGTGTCTGTGCTGATAGCTGTGGCTTGCGCCCATGTCTGAAGCTCTTTTAGGCGGTGCTCTGAATCCCCTCTCCTCGTGCATCCCGAAACAATGGTCTCTTGCCTCTTAGGCAGGTCCAGACTTTTTCCCGGGCTCCCTCCCAGCTAGCTGTGGTGCACTAGCCCCCTTCAGGCTGTGTTCACGCAGCCAACCCCAGTCCTCTCCCTGGGATCTGACCTCCGAAGCCCGAGCTTCAGCTCCCAGCCCCCACCCGTCCCGGTGGGTGAACAGACAAGCCTCACAGGCTGGTGAGTGCTGGTCGGCACCGATCCTCTGTGCGGGAATCTCTCCACTTTGCTGCACCCCTGTGGCTGCGCTCTCCTCTGTGGCTCCGAATCTTCCCCCACTGCTACCCACCGTCTCTGCCCGTGAAGGGCCTTCCTAGTGTGTGGAAAGCTTTCCTCCTTCACAGCTCCCTCCCACTGGTGCAGGTCCCGTCCCTATTCTTTGGCTCTGTTTTTTTCTTTTTTCTTTTGCCCTACCCAGGTATGTGGGGAGTTTCTTGCCTTTTGGGAAGTCTGAGGTCTTCTGCCAGTGTTCAGTAGGTGTTCTGTAGGAGTTGTTCCACATGTAGACGTTATTTATGATGTATTTGTGGGGAGGAAGGTGATCTCCATGTCTTACTCCTCCGCCAACTTGAAGGTCTCCCCAGAAAACCAGGTTTTATACTTTAGTTCCACAGTTGATAAACAAGGGTTCCCAACAGCAATTTTGTTTTCCTTTTTACTATTCTTAGTATTTTTAGATTGTAGAGCAAATTTTTATTTCAGTTGACCTTTCAATGTTCTCTGGTAGCATGTTTTATCTTTTCTACATAAAAATAAGTAGGAATTTTTTAATGTTTACTAATTACTTGAATTCTTAACTCTAATAAAAGTCACATCTAAATAATTAGAGTGTATCTGGTTTTAAATATGGATCACTTAGCAACAAGAATAATTGTGTACAGCTGAGAATAGTTTTAGGATATTTTAAAGAAATCATATTAGGAAAAACACTTCCAATGTATCCTATGCTCCTAACAGACCCACATCAAGTAGTCAGTCATCAACTTTTGAAGATGTAAAAGGGAATGATATGTCTTAGTATTCCTTTTCTGTGTATGGTCCAACATGTATAGCTTTGAAGTATCCCTAGGAGACATCAACAAACATCAGAGGAATTCAACATACTAAATAAGTCCAAAAGAGTAAAATACCTTTTTTCTAGCCTTCTACAGCCAGCATTTAAGGTACTGTTTTAATGATTATGTAGATTAATTCACTATACACAGTTCTTTAATAATGGCATTAATTTTGTATGCAGGCAGATTTTATTTTTTAAATGGGTTCCACAGTGATTTAAATTGAAAGTAACGGTGAGAAAAATTTATTTAGCCAAACCCATTATTCAATATTTAGGCTGTTATGGAGCTATGAACTTCCTACAGAATAAGAATATAGATTTCTATACACTTCTTCTGTTATGTTTGAGCAACACCAAATACGATGGCCACCGGATGAACAGAATCATTACCTGAATTCTCATATCGACACACAGGTGAAATGGTGAAACAGAGCTCCTAGGGCATGGGGAGGGGGGCAGGGTGGGTAGAGCCCCAAATTTGGGATCAGACCAATAGAAGATTTTCTTGCAGCCCTACCACTTGCTTACTTTTTACTCTGGTAAAGTTACTTCATCTCTTTAAATCTAAATTTACTTTATTCACTTGGAAAAATAGAATTATAATACCTTGCTTTAGGGTTGACATGAAAATTAAAATAAATGCATATTTATTGTGTAGGCCATTGAAATGAGGAAAAAGTTCTTAAGAGGCAATGACCTGACTTAATCTGACTAACGCAATACAGTAGCATGTAAAGAGTGCCTAGAACACCATGCTGTTACAAATGGTAATGATCCTAAAGAATCCAACTGATTCTTGTTATAAATTTAATACAGAGAGTGAATTCTCTAGGCTTCCCTTATATCACCCTTCTCTAAGTACATATTTCTATACAATTGCGTGCTATGGGCTAAGAGAAGCTTCGTACCTTACAGAAATTCTAGCACACTAGCAGAAGAACTTATGTACAAAAATGTTCACTGAGCATTGTTGTTAATCAATGAAAATCAGAAAAAAATTAAAATGTTCATTTATAGGAGGATGACAAATTTTGATATATTCACTCAACCATTCTATTCAGATAAACCACAAAAACAAAATTTTAAGCAAAAAATAAAATAAAATAAAGTTGCAGAATGATATCTATAATATAAAACCACTTATATGAAATTTTAAAGCATGGAATGTATTGTAAATAGATTTATACTTAATAATTAATAATATACTTAATAATTGTGTGATAAGGTGCATGGAAATAGCAAAATCTAAATTCAGGGCAAGGCAGGAGGAGGTAGGAGGCAAGGCAATGAGATCAGGCAGGTGTCCACAGAGGGCTTCAACTCTATCCAATATGTTTTACTTTCTCAAAAAATAAATTAGACTGGAGCAAAGATGGTAAAATGTTTAGATTCTATACAGCTGGCTAGTAGAAGTTTATTATATTATTCTCCACATTTTCTGTATATTTGAAATATTTTACAGTAAAAAGAAGCTTTACCATCATATAAATAAAAAGAGGCAATTTCCCATAACAGACAATAGCTGTTCCAGAGATACTCAGGCGATGAAGAAGGACAGGAATGGCAGGGGTGGGGAGGTGATTAAGGTAATAAGAGGGCTGGGTATAGAAGAGAAGCTCCTCTCTGACTCTGAAACCAGGAAGATAATTTTCCTTCCAAGGATTAAGGAAAGAATTCAGCTATGTAAGTTGTGAAGAGAATAGAAATGATTCATTGTTAATCCAGAAATCAGTGTACATTATCCAGAAACAACATTAAGCTTGAAATACTTACTACAACCCCAGTCTTGGTGGTAGTTTCTCTGTATGTGAAGTTGCAAATTGCCCAGGCTAAATAATACGTGGACATGAGAGGGGTCTGTGAAAAGTGATCCGTAACCCATCCATCTTCCTCAAACACGGAAGTTTCCACCGGCATATTGGATAAAGATAAATAGGTTGCTTGATGCTTGATGCTGATTTTGAAAGTAGCCTTGTAGATTGGCTCATCAAAACAAGGAAATGCCTTTCTGGCATGTGTAGGCGAAAACTGAGTAACACCAAGGAACCTGGAAAAAAGAAAATGACATTCTCAATTACATTTGTGGCTTGAGTTAAGTTATAACCACTTTATATGCTTCTGCTTATAAAATAATATGGGGCTTCCCTCGTGGCGCAGTGGCTGAGAATCTGCCTGCCAATGCAGGGGACACGGGTTCGAGCCCTGGTCTGGGAAGATCCCACATGCCGCGGAGCAACTGGGCCCGTGAGCCACAACTACTGAGCCTGTGAATCTGGAGCCTGTGCCCCTGGAGCCTGTGCCCAGCAACAAGAGAGGCCGCGATAGTGAAAGGCCCGCACACCATGATGAAGAGTGGCCCCCGCTTGCCGCAACTAGAGAAAGCCCTCGCACAGAAACAAAGACCCAGCACAGCCAATAAATAAGTAAATAAGTAAATAAGTAAATAAGTAAATAAATAATCCTTCCCTCTACTTTAAAAAAAAAAAAAACAGTGGAGGATGGACAGACGGGCAGAGGGACAGATTAAAACAGGGGGAGTGTGATTTTAAAAAAATAAATAAATAAAAAAATAAAATAAAATAATATGCTTTAGCCAAATTACGAGACAGTTTTTTTCTGAATCAAACTTAAGTGCATGAATAGCATGGAAGCATACTTCATACATATTTCCCCAACAATGAAAATTCTTCAGGGAACTTTGCTCTCAACTAAAGGAAATTCTCTAAACCCAGAGCCATGCTTATTAGACAAAATATTACACTTTACAGAAAAACAACTCATCATCATATGGGCAAGTATTAGAAAATAATGGTTCTCCTTTTTGGTATGCCTCAGTCTCCTCTCTGAAACTGTACAACCAGTAAAGACAATGAAATCAAAATCCAAAACTTGTCATCAGATACAAGTAGGGCATAGACCATCACTGAGAAACATCTATGTCCTCAAATCTCAGTAAGACATGGCCTGATTTTGTTAAGGAAAAGGATTTTGAAATCTGACAAAACTTGGTCTGCATTCTGGCTCCACAACATTTCTTAGCCGTATCGTCTTGGATGATTACTAAATTTCCCTAAGGTGTACATGTTCATTGCTTAAAAGGAAATAATCATGCCTAACTTAAAAAGCATTGTAAAGCTTAGTAGAATGGAAAAGGGGATGTAAAGCATCCATCACTGTGAATAGACGAACAGCACCCAGAAGGCAGTTAATAAGCAGCAGCCACTGATTCACAATATCTTCAACCTTTCTTGAAGTGCTATAACATACATTTACATAGAATAATCCAGACACCATTGGATTTTACCACTCATAATATATATTTACTATATAAATTACATGTTATTATATGTTAATATAATAAAGTAAATTAACATAATAAATATCTATATAATAAATACATCAATGTGTGCACATATATATATACATATATAATATTTAATGCCCTCAAGTTTTCAGATCAAGCTGCAAAGTTGCATCTCATTAAAACTCCAGAAGCACCCTCTACATTCTTTCACTGTTATGGTTACAAATCAAAACACTCAGACTAAGTACTTGAAGAAGGACACACTTTTAACTTAAAAATGGGGCCATTACTTATGAAAACATTCATGACATAAACTAATTAAACTTTTAAAATAATACTAGTTAAAACTGGCCATAAGTCAATAACAGACCCTTCATAAAACATTACTGAGTGCTACAAGTCATTTCTTTAAAAGGCTCTTTCCCTCATAGTAGTTCTGCCACCCCTCCCCTCTCCATCATTCACAGTGTTCATGGTTAATCTCACATGGCACACTTTCCTGCTGAGCCAAAACTTGGCCTTAAAATTATTCTCAGCATAGCACTTCAGGCAGTTACTACCAATCAGTAGGTGTTGACATGTGTATTGAATCTTACTGGCTATCCCTGGCTCAAATCATGAAATGTAAATGTTTATACTTTTTTAAAATTATGAAGCTTACATGCATTATTGAGGGCTTACTTTTTAAAAGTTTAGTTTTGAAACAGAGAAAAATAAGACATTTTAAAGATTAATTGTATATTTACTCTGAGAGAGGGGAATTGAGAATTATCTTGAAATAGTACAGGGCTGCTGCATACCAGGCTTGGATAAATCACTTAACTACCTGAGTCTATTTTTTCATTAGTAGAAGGAAAATAATATTTTCTAGGCCTCCCTTACAAAACTGTCGAGATGATAAAATGGGGTAATGTATAGGAAAGAAGTTTTAACTATAAATCTTCAGAAAAATATAAGGTTAAAGTTGGAAGCAATCTTAGAAACAAATTGTCCAGCTCTCATAAATTCCTAAAATGAAAAAGTAGTTCCAGTAGGGTTAAGTGATTTATCCAAAGTTACACAGGCAATTAGTGCAAAGCTGGGTCTAGAATTCACATTTTCTGTGTCTGAGTAAAAGGTAATTTTATCTCAAAAACAGTAAAATTCATCTTTAGCCATAATTTATAAACAATGTTTTAATTTGACTATTGGTAATAAAGGTTCTTCTTTCCAAACTTGCCAGCATCTTGGTAATATTTTTCCTATTTTCTACTGATAGTAATATAGTTCTTGCTTAACGGAGTGTCAGTAACTTTTAATTAAGATGCACCCATTTACATTTTCACGTGCTTTTGTCTTACATATGTTCTTGAATCTTATCTTTCTTATTAAAATGTCCACTGAGCTTCATATTTCTCTACTGAGGCTATTTAAAAGATACCTATGGAATTTAATATACGAGGAAAAGTGTTCCCTTTTAACTTTCAAGTATCTGAGAAATCTAATTCCATTCATTGAGCAAATAGATATTGTCTGCTATGTGTGATTTTCACTCTATTAGGTGTGTGGTAGGATTTTTTTTTTTTAAGATATAACCATTTTTGTCCTTAAGGTCTTTGCAATCTACCTGAAAAGGGAAATATATATAATACATAAGAAACAACTAATAATACTAGGGGAAAGTTCTGCAAGAGTTCAACAGAGAGGCTGTACTTAGAATGTATTAGTCATTAAGTAAAAAATCAAAGGTGTCTTTGGTATTAATTAACGGGTAGGAATTTATTAGATGTAGAAGATCTAAATAACTCTGGGCTAATGAGAAATTAATAAACCAAATATTTATGCAGAAGAATCATGTTGTGCTCAAGTCTCTTTTTGCCTCATATAGTAAGTAAATATGTTAGTAAGGCTAGCAATTTAAATTGCCAATTCTCAGAGTTGAAAGGAACTATAAAGATCATCTAGTGACTTTTTCTGCAATTAATATTCTTAATGAATTCCTACACACAGTATATATCTATGCACTGAGGGCCGCATATATTTGATAATGTCTAAATGAGGAAATACCAATTTCACAGTCTGGCACCTGAGGACGATTGCAACTGAATTTCAATTCAGTATTTAGCAAATCAAAACAAGCCCCTTGGAAAAGAAGAGCAGTTGGACTAGATTACACTTAGGGTCTTTTCCAAGCTTGAGATCCTATAACTGAACAAAAATTAAAAATAAAATATTCCCTGAATTTGATGAGATGTTTTTAAAATATTAAATTACGTTACTGCTAAACGGCTTTTTGCTACGAGATCTATAATGCATTTGCTTCCCTTAGTCATCATTTTTGAGTGTTCAATACTGGGGAGAAAACGATAACTAGATATGCTTCCTTCCCTCAAAGAGTTTATACTCTGATAAAATAAATAAAACATATGCCTCAACAGGTATCGTACAAAAAGCCACGACAGCGAGGGAAAATGCATGAAGAAATTACATCTTCCAAAGCAAGGTTTCTCAACCTTGGCACTACTGACTTTTATTTTTATAATGTAAGTATTGGCGATTCCGTGGTAGAATTCTCGACACTGCTGACATAACGAGGGCGGATAACTATTCTTTGTCGGGGCCATCTTGGGCTTAGCAGCATTCCTGGCTTCTACCACTAGATGCCAGTAGCACCCCCTCTCCCCCGTTGTGGCAACCGAAACGCCTCCGGACATCGCAGACGTCCCGTGGGAGGCAGAACTGACCCCAATGAGAACCACCCGTCTTAAGAACTGAAGGAAGGCTTTATGGAGGAGGAAGCGTAAGTTCCTGGGTAGTAAGGGTCACAGACAGATGGAGAAGTGAGCCAATTGACTACTGGTAGCACAGAAATAAACCTTTAAAAAAGTTTTGACTCACATATTAAGTTCGCACCCTGTCTGCTCTCTTCCAGGTTCCGATTTTCTCGGAGCCCAGTATTGCCCGTCTACCTCGAACACCTCTCTCACCCTTGATAGTCTCCTTTCTAACAAAGAGAGCCAGTTTCAGGCTCAGTGCCCCCAACAGGCAACAGTGTCTGTTGGATTTCAAAAACATAATCTTGTCTTCGCTGCATATATTTTATGGTTGCCTTCAATTGGCGGAAGTGAGACTTCTTTCCTGCTTACTGTCGGTTAAAAAGCCAGAGACCTCTAGAGAAAGGGATTTGGAGCAGAAAATAATGAGTTTGGTTTTTGAGCAAATTTGAGGTGGAGTTTGAGGTGGTAGCAGTACACCAGGTAGAAAAAAATACAAAAAATTAATTAAAAATAGAGAACATTTTAATATAGAGTAAGGATGTGAAATACCTATGTAAATACAGCCAGAAGTAAAATAAAACAGCAGGAGGCCGAAGGTAATGGGGAAAAGCATTTTGTTGTCTATTCTTCTCCTGCTTTCTCAAACAAAATCATTTTTGTCTTTTAAGGAATCCCTCTATTATCATAAAAAAATTCCACCTCCAAAAGTGACATCCTGGAAGTGTTATTCCAAGAATGTCACTTTAGCATAACTAGAAAAGTATGAATAATATACATGTATTTTAATTCTCTTCCATCTAAAATAAATTACTTGATTTCTTAACAACTTGTCTATTTGACATTTTGGTTGAGCTAAGAAGTAGAGCTTAAAGCTCTATGTTGCCTCTTAAGGATACAGAGAATTGATTTCTTCTTATTTCTGTGGAAGTTCACTAGGCAAGCTACTTGTGTCAAGTCATTATAAGATTCAGCAGAAGTAATGCATTAACGTTGGTTGATATTGCCAACAAATTACAGTATATGATACAATTTCTGTTCCATTATTTTCAGTTTGCCTTTTCATAAAGTTAAAATATGCAGAAGAAACAAACATTTGCATAACACTGCTAGTATTCAGATTGATTCATGTTTCATTGCGGAGCCCACCAAAACCAAGAGAACCTCAAAAATGGCAAGGCGTTTTTGAGAAGTTTCCATTTTGGCCACATCTATGCAGACCACACATACAGCACAGTGAAAAATGCTCTTTGAAATTGCTTCTATTGCAACTGCAATTTGCCTACGGTTGCAATAGTTTAAAATTGGTAATAAAAACTCCCAAGATCGAAAGAGGTGATCCAGTGGATCATCCAGCTACTATTCAACTGTTTTCAGAAACTGAACAAAGTTACAAGATCATGGAAGTTACACGTCCCATTTAAAGTTAAGGTTGTTAATCAAAATGCAAATTATTACTCAATGACAAAACATTTTAAGCCAAAATGGGTCGTTGTTTAGACTGTGTGTTTTTATGTACTTCAATGAGTCAGTAAAACTCTGCCATTTCAGAAGAGAAGTGTTCCTGCTGAATATTCAGTGCTATAAGCAAGCATGTAGTCTATTGTTTTTTAAATAACCATTCTAGTAAACTAAAAAAATAATGCAATAATGCCAGCAAAATGTATGTAGGAAGTGGTGCACATGTGAATAATCGTGTTATAAAAACAGAGCATAAAATTCATAATTGTTTTCATTTTTATGCACTAAATATGTTATCGAAAATGAGCACTGAGTACTTGATCACCATTGATGAAGAGTATTACGAATGCACTAAAATTACTTTCCTGTGCCATAATATTAGGTTTTCATAAGAATAAATAAACTAGTGTCTGCGATTCATTTGTTTAATAGTGGAAAGAGAAAAAGTATTATGTAAGTATTATAAAGTACTACTACTGGTGGAACTCAAAGTCTTGAAAACAGTATCTAACGACTGATGTGCCTTTCCCTTGGTACTTGGAGCTTTTCTTTTCCTGTACTAGCTTCCAGTGACAAGGAAGGCACCCTCCTGACCCTTTGGTAGCTGGTTTTTTCTTTTCTTACTGCTGACAGAGAGCAGGGCCATAATCAGAGTTGTGAGTTCCTTTTGTTTCACACACTCTTCCCACTCCCTCAACCCTCTCCATCTCAGTGTCTGGACCAAGCATGGAGTTTCTCTAGCTGTGAAATACCACAGCCTTTCTCTTCTCTTCCTTCTTCACTGTGGAAGGGCTCTGCTTCTTCCTCTCCCCCATCTTTTGAACTCTGCTTAGGGGGGCAAAACAAACAGCAGTGGAAGGGATGTCCACAGTGACCATTTCCCACTGTCTTGCTAGTAAGGGGAAACCTAAGGCAACAACATTGAGCCTAAATGACCTTGTACCAGCTCGAAGAGTAGATGTCCAGTCATGTAACAATATAATCATATTTCATACCCACAAACGTGCTTACCAGTTGTCAGACACCATTCTAAGTGCTTTATTACTTAACTCATGTAATCCTCACAAATAACCCCATGAAAGAGGATATCATTATCCCCATTTTCCAGATAAGAATACCAGACGCAGAACATTTAGGAAACTTGGCCAAGGTCATAAAGCTAATAAACGGCAGAGTCAAGACATAAATCGAGGCAGTCTGGTTCCAGAGTCCCTGAACATACACACACACACACACACACACACACCTTTCCACCCAGCAACACAACTAAAAGTGGCTCCCTTATTCTTAAAGAGATAAAAAGTAACCAACAGTGGCAATTTTACAACTTCATTCTTTTTCCATCCTATGATTTTTTTTTTTTTTTTGAGTGTGTAGTCATGAGGAAAGATCCGAATAATTAAACTAAAACTTCACCTGGCAAATCAACACAGGTCTGCACTGGGAGGAATCCATTCTCCCCTGTCCCTGCACAACTGTTGCCAGAGCTCCTTAAACCCTGGGGCCCCTTGTTTATTCAGAGACTGAGAAGGCACACCTGGAGGCAAGGAGGGCAGGAGTGGGGAGCCTGGGACCCTCCACCTCAGTTCAGCCCCACTCAGTAAGATCTTGTCAGTCTTATTTCACTCTCACAGCCCACTCACCACCATCCAGCTGTGCCTGTTTGTGAATCATTTCAGATTGTCCAAAGAACTAGGAAGGGCAAGAAGTGTTTTGCATCTTTATATTCTCTCAAATCCTATGTAGCAAAATTCTGTTGGAGAGAGCAGCCACTCTCTAGTGGCAAAAAGCAGGATTGCATGGGTCTTTGAGAAACTCTGGAAGAACCCAGCCACTACTGTAAGTTTGAAAGGATGTAAAGGACACACAAAGAATTAAAAGGACGATAAGGTGATGATCATGGCTGGTGGGTAGGAGGATGAGCCTGGGTTACGGAGGGATGCCCTTCTTTACAGACTGTCAAACACTTATGTGTTAAAGGTAGACTATTTCTTCTTCACTCTTTTTATACCATTCTTTAAAGCCATGCTTAAAGAAGTGAGTCCTATTTCTTAAAGAGATAAATATTGTCCAAATGTCATCATCATCCTCAAGCAAACCTAAACTGTTGCCCTGTACTGTTGTCTCAAGCCCATCCACATACACGATGGCAAAAACTGATTTGAGGAAATAAATATGTTATGCAGATCCAACACAGGGAAACCAGTCACAGGTCTATCTTTGCTTGAAAGAGATCCAGAGCATATAGGCCCTGTTTAGAGTTGTTTTGAATAAATAAAAATACAGGCAAATTAATTTAACTCTTTCATAAATAAGGTATACTTTATTACTATCCAAGGTGATCAAAAGCACAGCAAGACAAACACCAATTGCATGGATTTTCCTCCCTGAATAAGTGATTATTAAATGGTTAAAAGTTTCTTTCCCCCAGTAGTTTCTAGATTTAGTTTACTGGTGGCATTTTGAATTGTGACCAAAATCCAACACTGGACTCAGTTTGGCCATATGGTTATGTGTGCAGTGACAAGAAAACAATGAGCTAAGTCCATTAAGGAATCATATAAAAAGTTTACAAAGAAACAAACCATTCTCCCAGATTTTTCAGTTCAGAGCCCTCTTTAGAGGGGCAAAAAGCCATTTAGTTGAACTTGCTCATGTAAAGATATCTCCTCAGCAGAGTAAGTGGAGAAATGGGGCTGCTTTCAACATAAAAACAACATGGTGGTTTTCTTGTTTTTATTAAATACCATGATTATTAATTCATCCCAGAAAAAGTACAAGGCACCAAACCATGTGTGCTAATACCACAAATGACCAATGACTACCCATAAAATCCTCTATGCTCTCCACAAGATTTTTGCAAAGGAGTTTTTGGCAATTCTCTTTGAGAACCACAATTTTATCTTCTCATTTTACTTGGAGATCATGGTTTCTCTCTAAATAACCCTTGACAGAAAAAGACCTCCTTTTTTCATCCTGTCTTCTGTCACTGTGGCATGTCACAGACCCAAAGTTTGTCACAGAAAAACAGTTTCCCTTTTGAAAGTGAATAAAATGTTCATTTACTTTGGGTAAATTTCCTCGTTCAATCCGGCCATCTGGATCTAAATTAAGGTACCCTACTTTGAACACGGGTATGCTCGCCATCTGGCTGCCCCAAAGTGGCAATTACTTCAGGTAAATGAAGATTTTGCCTAATTCTAAGCAAGCATATTCTACTGTAGGATATTATGGCATGAATACACACCCTCCGCGTCTGCCTGCTGCCCACCTACCTGAGGGAAAAGGGAGTATATATTCTGCCTAACAGAGGTAATTTACTGCTGTGTGTAAGCATTTCAAATTTAAGAGAATTTATTTGCAATATTCAACAAGTGGTGAATTTCCCTTTAGCCAAATGATTAACTGAGAATAAAAGATGTGCCTCAAGTGGAGAAGCCTTGGGTTCTAACTGGGAGCTTGTCTTCCAACCTTTATTGTAATATGGGAACCAGGAGAGGTAAGTATCCCCTGTAGAACAAAACCAGGGAACCTTCAAAGGGTCAAAGACATACAGCACATAGTGAAGTCTAATTTTCCTGCCTGACCCAAATTACATCTCTCAGACCTCTGAGGAGTGAGTCAAAGAATCAGATTGATTATTAACAAGTTGTTTCCACATAGACTAAGTAAGGTAGACTGAATGGTAGTGTTGCTCTTTTTAAATATTTCAGGTTGCTCATTGTGACTCCCCATTGCCAGATTAAATATTTATTTTCATTCCAGAAATTATCTGATAAATTGGCAAAAATTCTGACTAACTAAAGACCAAGGTATGTAATCACTAATCAAATGAAAATTTAGAGTGTGCATTTATGTCCTTTTGGAATGAAGGGGAAAAAAGAGGAACAAGTACTTTCTCTAAGAGGCTGTTTAGAAATAAAATCATCCTGGGATCTCCAGAAACAGCAAATCCTGCACAACTCCTGGGATGCAGAGTTTAGCCACATGTGCACTAGGTTAAACTCTCAACCATCTTTGGGGAAATGAACGAGAGGGTTTGAATACAAATATGCACTAGGGTACAAGAAATCAGTTATGGGTCAAGCAGGAACATCTGGTCTTTTTAAGAGTCCTGTTCATTTGAAAGCACTGACCAAAACAAGCTCAGTTCCACCAAATATATTTTGGCATGGCTCAAAAAACAGGACTTTCTGGAAGTATTTATTTCACCACAGCAAGATTTATCAGTAATGATATGCAACTCCCACTATTGACATTTTGACATAACATGCAAATGTGCCTTCTATGCTTTTCCCCCAAATTTGATATGATCGTGGATTTTCTTTTTAGTCCTTTTAATCTGTATTCTTTAGAATATGTCAGAGAAAGTGGTGGGAGGGGGTTTAAATTATCCACATCTGATCTTAGGAGTTTGAAAGTGAATAATTTATACATTCACTTACAGGAGACTTCAATTATCATACAACCACTAAAGCACTGGACAATTTATTTAGATGAGGCTACACCACAGGACTCTATAAATACTAACACTTTTCTGTTCTCTTATAACACCCTGAAATTTCCCTAACCTCTTATACTATATCAGCTTCTTCTGAGAGTTTCCAGACATCATAAGCCCTGGTCTAGGGATCAGAAAACCAAAGTTTGAGTCCCAGCTCTCCACTGCCAAACCTGCTGACCTCAGGAGCCCTGGACTGCTCTGATCCCAAGTTTTCTGCTGTTGCGAGACTCTCTTGAGAACAGGGGAGGCTCTGCCAGTGGCATCATTACTAATCTCCAACCTGCCTCCACTCCTAAGGTTGTTGATTTCATTTTTAAGTTCATTTTGGTTATTCCCTGGCCCTACAGCCATTTAATTAATCAAGGTTATTTTAAATGCAATGAGCTAGGGCAAAAAAGCAAGAATCACTTGTTTATTCATTCAACAACATGTTTGAGAGCTTATACCACAGGACACTCATAACATGAGTGGGCACTCTATGTGCCAAGTACAGAGTGAAGGGCTTTTCAATGCATTTACTCGTGGACACCTGCAACAATCCTATGCGGATATTATTATTATTATTTCCCCAAGTTAAAACTAAAAGTATAGGTTCTGCAGCCAAACTGCCTGAGTCTAAAACCTGCTTTGCTGGCTCACGATGTTACAAGTTACTCTACTTCTTGGTCCCTCCATTTCCCCATCTGTACAATAGGGAGTGTTGATAGCATCTATCTCATGGGGTTCTTGTAAGATTGAGTTAATACAGGATGCTCATTAAGCACTAGAGGCTGTTATTGTCAGGAATTGGTGACTTAGCTTAATCAGCTTCCTCAAGCCTTCACCACAAGTAGAGTTGCAGCTGAGATTTGAACACAGTTCTGTTGGACTCTTAAGTCTAAGCTCTAAACAAGTGATGGAAAGCCCCACAGCCTCTCAAAAAAAAAAAAAAAAAGATAAGAAGAAACAGAATACTGCCCAAATCTAAAAAGCATCAAAGGCACTCACTAACAAGGCATTTGAGACTGACGGTTAGCTTTCCCCCTTTCACCGCTGGAGTCATTTCCAGAGGTAGTAACTCGTGAACAAACTGGAGTCACCCTGTGTTAGGAGAGAGCTGGCAGCACCGGCAAGAACATTTCTCGCTGACACTGGCCATGGCAGCCGCCAGCACCACCACCCACCCCCCCTTACTCTGTCACTGGGACTGGCTCTTACTGCCCAGAATCTCAACTTCCAGTTCTGTAAAACTTCATGGAGCCAGAGCCTATCCAATACTCTGTGCCTTCCGGAAACGGGCATGGTGGGGGAGGGGAGGATCTTGCCCTGCCTCTGGGGCTCACGAATTTTCCCTCGATGGTAACTAGGCAGGCTTTTGATGTCACCCTGGCCCGATGTCGCTCAGATTACACACTACCCTTTAAAAGAAAAAAAAAAAAAAATTGCTGTGTGCCCCAGGCTGGCTAAGGAACTTTGACGGGGCAGGGGGTCCCAGCCTGGAGGAGGAGTGGCATTTGGCACTGATGAGTGAGTTTGTGGAGTTGGCCGCAGGGAGAGCCCAGGCACCTGGGAGACCCCGAGAGTTCTGGGTGATGGCCATACCTCACCTTCGCTTCCTTCCCCCATCCCTCGCTTGCCGGGTACCCGAAGCTAGCCCGGTCCCTGGGTGGCCGGCTGCCCGGCGGTTTTGAACAGCCTGGCTGGGTGGGGCGGTGCCGGGCACCGCCTCCCTCCGTACCTTCTCTCCCCGTGGAGCACGTAGGAGCTGCGGAAGAAGCCCAGGAGCTCGTTCTCTATCAAGGCGTTGTAGATGATCTTCAGATTGTAATTCCTCTGCGCGTCCAGGGTCCTATTCAGCACCACCACCAAGACCTGGGTTGGCGGGTAGAGGAAAAAGCCGGCCACCGGGACCGCCCCGGCTACCCGGTCCTCGGCCACCTGCACCTTCTCGACCGCCACACGGGAGGCGTGCAGCACGACGTAGCGAGTGGCGTTCCGGCACGCGATCTCCACGTTGACCTCCCCGGAGAAGGTGAAGTTCTCCATGAAGGCGGTGAGCATCAGATTGTAGTGCAGCGGCTTGAGGTGGCCCGACAGGCGCAGCTGAGTCCACGGCTGCCACGGCTCCCGCGCCTCCTCCGACGGCGGCCGGGCGGACGGGGTCTCAGTGTTGGCCTCCCCGCCTGCCCCGGGCTGCGAGGAGTCTCCGCCAGCATGGTGGTTGCGCCGGGCCGAACCCGGAAGGCTTTCGTTGCCGCCGCGCGCCGGGAAGCCGGCGGGGCCGCCGTCGGCGCCGGGCGGTAAGCTCGCCCCACACTCGTCGAAGCGCAAGCTGAGCAGCACCGCGAGCATGGTGACCGCGAGCAGCGCCACGATGGACACGGCGAAGGCCAGCACTAGCCGCCTGTGCACAGTGATGTGGCGCTCGGTGGTGCGGGGTCGCACCCCCATGGAGTCCGCCCACGGGTCCGAGAGGCCCCTGCCGCCGGCCCGCAGCGCGGCGTCGTTCTCCCCCATCGTGGCCGCGAAGGGTGAGCTGCTCTTCTTAGCCCCCGCCTCCTCCTCCTTCTTCTTCCTCTTCTTTTTCTTCTTCTTCTTTTTCTTCTCCTCCTCTTGTTCCCCCCGCTCGCCGTCCAGGGCCATCACGCCGCCTCCTGCTCCTCCCCCGCCCCCTCCGGCACCCCCCGCGGGCGGCCCACCCGGGCCACCGCCAGCTCAGGCATCAGAGAGCGCACGCGGGCGGAGGGCGCGACGCCAGCTGGGACCCTGGGGAGACTGGCCCGGCTTCTTTTAAGACGGGCTCTGGCCGTAGGCGACAGCAACCTCGGCGCCTCCCATCAGCCCCGCCTCCCTCCGGACACGGGCGGCGGAGGCGCGGGGCGGCGAGCTCTGGGACGCGCCCAACTTGGAAAGCGTCTCGCTCGCCCCAACGCGCGCTACTTCTCCGGCGGGCGCCGGGCTCAGGGGCACGTGCTGCCCCCGCCCCTGTGCGCCTGCGGCTTCTAGCTCGCAGTCCCCTGCGCCGAGCTTTCGCCTGGCTTTCCGCGGGAGCCTTCCCGCGGGTCCTCGGCTGGCAAGTACAGGGAGCGATGGAGAAGGAAGTTAGGGCTGCCGCTTTCTCTCCCCACTCCAGCGGCGGCGTTCAGTCCTCTGGGTGGGATGTGCTCGCAGCAGCAGTGGCGGCGGCGGCAGCAGCGGAGGCGCCCGAGCCATGCACCCCGCAGGCGGGGACGAGAGGATGGCCGGGAGGAAGAGACCGGGGTGAACCAGCCCAGGGAAGTGCCAGGGCCG